>NC_064646.1:323561394-323861394 GCF_023864345.2 Schistocerca serialis cubense
GAAAGATTGTGCCCAATCTGGACCTGGAAGATTGTTTTTAAATTGTTTTATTATTCTTCCTTCTCTGTCCAAATAGTAGTTCACAAGACATTGTACGTCAAACATGCTTAGTGGATATCCCCATCTTCCACAGATAACAACACTTTCCACAATCTTCACTTCAGTTGGCACACCAAGAGCTGTTTGTCCTCCATTCTTATTTCTGTTTTCAATTTCCTGCTTAGACATTTTGCTGTGCATTTGCAATGCAGCTTTCGCAATTTTAAAATTTTCTGAAGCTTTCTGGAGCGACGTCCCTTTTCTAATGGCTTCTATAACCCTTTCCAGGTCCTCTTGTGTACCATGTTTGTGGTGATGACCTCTAGGATCATGCTGATATTTCCTAACCATGCTGTCCCTATTCACCCCTGAAAGTTAAAAAAGGTTACAGCATAAGAAAAAATAAATTACAATTTTTGCAAAAACATGATTGTGTCATAAATCTCTGAGCATGTCTCTTGTGTATAGTGATAATACACTCCTGGAAATTGAAATAAGAACACCGTGAATTCATTGTCCCAGGAAGGGGAAACTTTATTGACATTCCTGGGGTCAGATACATCACATGATCACACTGACAGAACCACAGGCACATAGACACAGGCAACAGAGCATGCACAATGTCGGCACTAGTACAGTGTATATCCACCTTTCGCAGCAATGCAGGCTGCTATTCTCCCATGGAGACGATCGTAGAGATGCTGGATGTAGTCCTGTGGAACGGCTTGCCATGCCATTTCCACCTGGTGCCTCAGTTGGACCAGCGTTCGTGCTGGACGTGCAGACCGCGTGAGACGACGCTTCATCCAGTCCCAAACATGCTCAATGGGGGACAGATCCGGAGATCTTGCTGGCCAGGGTAGTTGACTTACACCTTCTAGAGCACGTTGGGTGGCACGGGATACATGTGGACTTGCATTGTCCTGTTGGAACAGCAAGTTCCCTTGCCAGTCTAGGAATGGTAGAACGATGGGTTCGATGACGGTTTGGATGTACCGTGCACTATTCAGTGTCCCCTCGACGATCACCAGTGGTGTACGGCCAGTGTAGGAGGTCGCTCCCCACACCATGATGCCGGGTGTTGGCCCTGTGTGCCTCGGTCGTATGCAGTCCTGATTGTGGCGCTCACCTGCACGGCGCCAAACACGCATATGACCATCATTGGCACCAAGGCAGAAGCGACTCTCATCGCTGAAGACGACACGTCTCCATTCGTCCCTCCATTCACGCCTGTCGCGACACCACTGGAGGCGGGCTGCATGATGTTGGGGCGTGAGCGGAAGACGGCCTAACGGTGTGTAGGACCGTAGCCCAGCTTCATGGAGACGGTTGCGAATGGTCCTCGCCGATACCCCAGGAGCAACAGAGTCCCTAATTTGCTGGGAAGTGGCGGTGCGGTCCCCTACGGCACTGCGTAGGATCTTACGGTCTTGGCATGCATCTGTGCGTCGCTGCGGTCCGGTCCCAGGTCGACGGGCACGTGCACCTTCCGCCGACCACTGGCGACAACATCGATGTACGTTCACCCGGCCTCCCGCATGCCCACTATACGCCCTCGCTCAAAGTCCATCAACTGCACATACGGTTCACGTCCACGCTGTCGCGGCATGCTACCAGTGTTAAAGACTGCAATGGAGCTCCGTATGCCACGGCAAACTGGCTGACACTGACGGCGGCGGTGCACAAATGCTGCGCAGCTAGCGCCATTCGACGGCCAACACCGCGGTTCCTGGTGTGTCCGCTGTGCTGTGCGTGTGATCATTGCTTGTACAGCCCTCTCGCAGTGTCCGGAGCAAGTATGGTGGGTCTGACACACCAGTGTCAATGTGTTCTTTTTTCCATTTCCAGGAGTGTATTTACCTGGAAACTTTTGAAAAGATTCCTCAAAAGTATGTAGCATGTACAGCTGAAGTTTTACTGCCAAAATAAAAACAACACAAAAAGATGATGAGTTTGAACAAGGCTGCCAACTTCTGAAATAAGCCAAAGATGATGATAACCAAGTATTTCAGAGAAACAAACTCATAACGTGTTTTGGGCATCAGATCTTACTACAGACAAATGATTTTTTGTTGCATTAGTAACACGTAAAACTTTTTCCTGAACTGCTGTCCCTACTCATTCCTGAGTCCCTATTCACCCCAGTTTACGGTACACACACAAACACACACACACACACACACACACACACACACTTACACTGGTGATCTCTGGGCCTTTTTCTATACTGCAACTTCCCATTTGCTATTCTGAAAAACTGAGTCAGCGTCCCTCCATAATGAAGTAGATGTTGAGCTCAGAAAGAGGAAGAGGTGTTAGTATTTTGCTATGCATAGCTTGGAGGTAAGTATTTCTAGAAAGGAAAAAAGAAGGGAAAAAATATAAAGTGAAGGTGTTATGTGGAATGTTGGTTGTTTTATAATCATCATCATCATCATCATCATCATCATCATTATTATTATTATTATTTATTTGTATAATTTTTTTTTCATCCAACCCCTCCTCTCTTTCAACTAAGTAATCCTTCAATGTATAAAATGTATTGCATAATAGGTACTTTATAGCTGCCTTTTTAAATAAGTGTATATTTGCAATTTCTTTAATCTCTTTTGGTAATTTATTGTACAGTTTTATTCCTTGGTAGAAAATGCTGTTTTGAGTTTTATGTTCATTTTTTCTTGGTAAATGTAAGTTGAGTCTATCACCTGTAGCATGCTCATGGACAGAGCTGTTTGTACAGTAATTGCCAATGTTATTTTTGATGTGTACAACTGACTGGTAAATGTATTTACATGGAGCAGTTAAAATCCCCAGTGTTTTGAACAGATTTTTACAATGATCTCGACTAGTATTTTTGGTTATTATTCTTATAGCTCTTTTCTGGAGTTTGAAAATTGTGTTAATATTTCGTGTATTTGCTTCCCCAAAAAAGAATGCCCTGGCTAAGAATTGAGTGTACATATGAATAATATGTAACTAAAAGACACTGCATGTTACACACTAATGATAGGATTCTAAGCATATAACATGCTGATGACATTCTGTTTGCAAGTACCTTTGTGTGTTCACACCTCTTCTACTGAGTATCAATATTCATTCCAAGAAATTTTGAATTTGTTACACAGTCTATAGAGGTGCCATCTATATTTAATTTAACATTGTCATTTTTCATCATCAAACAGAAATTCATGGCATTAGTTTTCTATATAGTCAATGTCGCTTTATTGCTTATTGACCAATCATAAACTTCCTTGAGAGTTTCATTTGCTTTCTTGGCAAGGAGTTCTCTTGTTTTCTCAGTGACTATAATACTGCTGTCATCAGCGAAGAGAATATTTTCACCATGAGTAACACTACGGGGAAAGTCATTGATGTATATCAGGAACAGTATTACTCCTAATGTGCTACCTTGCAGAACCCCTACATTAATGTATTTTGGTTCCGATAAGTGTTTTACTAAATGTTTGGATCTATTTGAAGTATGTGTTATCTCTACTCTTTGTGCCCTATCTGCTAGGTATGATCGAAACCAGTCATTAGCAACCCCTCTAATTCCTAATGCTTCTAATTTATTTAATAGAATCTTGGTCGACTGGAAAGATCCAAAAATATGCCTTGACCCTTTATCAAGAGCATCAAGTACAACTTTTGTGAATTCTACTATGGCTGACTCGATATTTTTGCCATTTCGGAAACCAAACTGTGATTTGCTTAAAAGATTGTATTTATTTAGGTAATTCATTACTCTGTCTTTCATAATTGCTTCTATTATTCTTGAAAATGCTGACAGCAGGGAAATGGGCTGGTAATTTTCTATGTCTTCTGCATTACCTTCCTTAATCAAAGGTACAACTCTTGCCTGTTTTAACTGCTCTGGAAATGTCCCTGATGTGAAGGGTTCATTTATTATATTTGTTAAGGGGCTTTGTATAACACCTATGCATTGTTTCAGCACACACATTGGTACTTCATCTAAGCCTACTGACTTTTTATTTTTTAGTTTTTGAACAATTTTATTGACTTCATTCTCTGTGGTTGGAAGTAACATCATTGTATTTAGTGCAACATTATTTACAAGTCTTACATTTGTTTTGGGGAATTTTTTCTGTAACTTCTCTGCAATACTTGAAAAATGCTCGTTTACATAGTTTGCTAAGTGTTGTGAATCATTTATTACCTTATCCTCCTCCCTTATTCTGCATTTGTTTGCCTCTCCCCATTTTCTTTTTTTCTAACATCCCAGACTGCTTTTCTTTTATTCTCTGCATTATATATTATTTTGTCATTAAATGACTTTTTGCAGCAATCAGCACCTTCCTATAGATCTTTTTGTATCTATGATAGAAATTTAAGAATTCTGGGTCATTGTGAATCTTTTTCATGGAACTGAGATGTTTAAGTGTTTGGGAGGACTTCTTAATATCTGCTGTTACCCATCTGTTTATGTGAGATGTTGATACAGGCATGCATACTTTTGGAAATGCCTTTACAAAGTTCAGTTTAAACAATGTGGAGAATTTAGAGAATTTCATATTCACATTGGTTTCCTTATACACTTCATCCCAGCTTTGTTTTCCTAGTTCTTTTGAAAAATTGTTTATTTTGATTTCAGATAGATGTCATTAGTAGGCTTGTAGTTTAGGGGATGATTCGATGCCCGATTTTACTATTGTTATTTGACAGAGATGATCTGATAGTTGGAGATTTTTTACAGCTACATCACATTTTTCCCTGTCCATATTTGTGGCCACATGGTCAATTATTGAATCGGTCATTGTAGTAACCCTTGTTGCACTATTGACCAATAGGGACATGCCAAAACTTTGAAGGATGTTTATTAAGGTGCTGCTGGATCCGTTTATGATATTAGTGTTGATGTTAATGTGCCCACATAGAATTATGTTGACCTTTGTGCTTGAGACTTTATCTAGAACTTCTGTTAATTTATTGAAAAAAGTGTCCGCACTACCACTGGGAGATCTATACACACACAAAACGAATAATTTCTTGGTGATATCAAACCCTGTTAATTCAATAGCTGATATTTCAAATTGTTTGTCTTCACTTACTATACTGAGATCATGTCTTGATTTGAACTGTGTTCCATTTCTGATATAAATGCATGATCCTCCACCCCTTGAAGTAGTTCTGCAGTAAGAATTTGCCCTTTTATACAATGATAATACTACATGTTGGATTTATGTGTCTCTACACTAGTGCTCAGTAATACAAACTACTGTGCAGTTCAAAGACTGGAGCTGAACTTCTAATAGTTGTATTTTATTTTTTATTGATTGCATGTTTTGATGGAGGACTGTTAAGTCTGTGAAATGCCTCATGTTACTCTTTCAAATGGTTTGTTTTTCTTTGTGACATATGGTGTGTGTGATATTTGAAGTGTTAAAATCTGTCTTGTGAATAATTGTTTCAGTATTTTTTAAACTGCTAGAGATACTCTTTAGGTAGGGGAACCTGTTGTCTGGATTTATCCTAAAAAAGACCTACTTTTCCTACCTCTGACAATAGGTATTTGACCATGTGTGGCCTGAGGTCCACCCCCTATACTTTCATGATTCAGCTGGACCAGTCTTCCCTCCCCAGTCATGTTTAGGTGCAGGACATGCCTAGTGAAACCCCATGTGTTGATAGTCCCAACGGCCACCAGGGAAACACGAGCGAAGTTGGCTGTCCTCAGAGCCATCCCTAACCCCACATTGATTCACCTCATAGCTCCATCAAGGTGTGGTCGATCATGATGCTGGAACAGCTCAACAAAGTGTACGTTGGTGCCGTGAGTCAGGGAAGCTATCTTGTCCAGGTCAGCAGCTATGTCATATGCCCCGTACCTGTCCAAACTGTTTCCCGCCCCACCCAATATCACTACATGGTCCTCTTTTGTGAAGTTCTTACATAAAGATCCTAGGTCCTCTATCACATGACTTAGCCCTGCATTTGGCTTGAAGATCCTGGTGGCCTGGTACTCCTTGTTCTACCTGAGGCTCTTTTCCGCGTAACTCTGACAGTGGTAGATACCTGTTTTTGGTGTTGATGATAAAACTGTCAGATCGTGTTCTCTTTCTTCCTATCCCCTTACCAGCCACCAGTTCCCAACCTCCCTCCTCCCCCTATCTCCCTTAATCCTTATGAGCTCCTTCTTTGCTTCCTCCAACTGTGCCTGAAGGGCACAGATTTTTCTTTCCTGTTTCCCAATCAAAATGTTCCTACTGCATACTCTGCAGTTCCAGGAGAGAGCCTATTCTGTTCTCCCAACATTCTCCTCACTGCCTCCCCCCCCCCCCCTCCCCCCCCCCCTCCCGTCCAGATAAAATATTTCCTATAAGATTGGCAACAAATCTCTCTACTCACACCCTATTACAGCTCCCACATTTCTCACTCATGGTCAGTTTCGAAAGAATTGGTCAGTTTAAAGAATTTTTAAATTTGTCAAGGATGCGAGTTTGGCTATGTGTAAACAAAAAACGACACAAAGGTCTTATGTGCGGTGGCTGTTATTTTTGTACTGATTTATGGATACAATGACAGAAGAATGAATTTTTAATTACTTTGCTTTTAGAGAATTTACATTATCAGTCAGTTTGGTCAGGTTTTTAAACGTTTATAACTTGGAAAATTTAGGCCTAGATCACGTCTATCTAACTCGTAAACAATACGAAATGTATTAGTTAAATACGATTTAGAAATGTTTAATTACACTTTTATTGTGACAATAGACACTGATGAAACTAGTAGCTGTCTTTTTTAAACGAATTTGGCACTATCAAAAAAACTTGAGTAAAATGTTTTGTATTTATGTCATGCAAAATTTCGGGTTATGTCGCAATTATATGGACTTCAGGTAAGGAACAAGTTTTTTCAAGAACAAGCTCTGCTGGGATGCTAATACTCAGTTGTGTGACAAGAACGGACACTACAGCAAGTATACAAAACAAAGAAAATTTAAATTTGACACTGTTTCCTCTTAAATAAGTTCTTTTAGTGAACGAAGAAAATACCTGTGATCTCACTCGGTGGCCATCTTGGATCCAAGTTATGGTCTGGGTTTTGATTTCATATGAGAGCAGGAGCACTCTTCTTATTATCCCATGCACCATGACTGCAAATTTGCTTGTCAATCTGTTGATTTGGCCTGTTGTGCTGACATCCTTGAACAGCATTGCGAGGGGTGTTTTCCAACAGGATAACACTCACCCACATACCACAATTGTAACTCAACATGCTCTTCAGTGTGTCTACATGTTGCCTTGGCCTACTGGATCACCAGATCTGTCACCAATCGAGCACATATGGGACATTAGCATATGACAACTCCAGTTTCATCCACAAACAGCATTAATCGTCCCTGTATTGACGGACCAATTGAAAGAGGCATGGAACTCCATCTCACAAACTGACATCCAGCACATGTATGACACAAAGCATGCGTATGTGCATGCTTGCATTCAAAATTCTAGCCATTACACTGGTTATTAATGTATCAGCATTTCACACTTGCAATGGCTCATCTTACATTAACCTGTGATCTTGCAATGTTAGTCACTTAAATATGTTACCTAGACAGATGTACTTCTAAAATTTCATTACTCTCCACTATCTATTTATTTATTGCTGTTGTGATTTTTTCTATCTGTGTATGCTGAGACACCGGCTAAAATAAATAGTTTTGCACCCATAAATTTAACCTATGAAATTATATAATGACAACACTCCTTGTAGATGGTCAACTCCCTGTAGCTGACAGTGGGGACACCCTTCGTAGATCATTTGTAGTTTACATATTACTGCCCAGGACTATAATTTAAAAATCTCAGCCCAAAAAAACAAAAGCCAATGCTCTTAAAAGCATGGTGTCTACGACCCGGGACAACTGGGAGATCCGGGAAAAACCCGGGAATTTTTTCATCTGGGAGAAAAGCGGGAAAAACCCGGGATTTTTTTTTGAATTCCGGGAATTTTTCATTGTTTTTGTTGCCGGCCGCGGTGGTCTAGCGGTTCTGGCGCTGCAGTCCGGAACCGCGGGACTGCTACGGTCGCAGGTTCGAATCCTGCCTCGGGCATGGGTGTGTGTGATGTCCTTAGGTTAGTTAGGTTTAAGTAGTTCTAAGTTCTAGGGGACTTATGACCTAAGATGTTGAGTCCCATAGTGCTCAGAGCCATTTGAACCATTTGAACCATTGTTTTTGTTCTCAGTTAAATTTTTGTAATTTTGACTGTTAAGGAACAAAGGATATTACTGTAGCCTGCTACTGCAGAATAATACTGCAGCAATAAAACATGAACGAGAAGATAAACGAAAATAAAACTTAAATTGCAAAAGAAATGCGCCATATACAACAACAAAACACAGTGCTCATACAAGCGTAAAACCAACAGCAAAATGTGTCAAGGATTTTAGGAAGACTGGTCTAGGGGTAGCGTCTTTGATTCATAATCAAAACGTCTTCGGTCCCGGGTTTGATCCCCGCCACTGCCTAAATTTTGATAAATAATCAGCATTGGCAGCCAAAGACTTCCGGCATAAGAAGTCAGCCTCATTCTGCCAACGGCCTTGTCAAAGAGGGCGGAGGAGTGGATAGAGGTTCAGGGCACTCTCTTGTCCTAGGGGTGGGAAATTTCCCCTAAAGGCTGAAGAATCAGCAATGATCAACAACATGAGGATGCAGAAGGCAATGGAAACCACTGCATTAAAGACACGTAATGTGTATCCACAGGACATGTGGCCTGTAATTGAAGAAGTGTCATGATGATCTCTCCATTGGTAAAAGATTCCGGAATAGTCCCCCATTCGGATCTCCAGTAGGGGACTGCCAAGGGGGAGTTTACCATGAGAAAAAGATTGAATAATCTACGAAAGGATAACGTTCTATGAGTCGGGGCGTGGAATGTCAGAAGCTTGAACGTGGTAGGGAAACTAGAAAATCTGAAAAGGGAAATGCAAAGGCTCAGTCTAGATATAGTAGGGGTCAGTGAAGTGAAGTGGAAGGAAGACAAGGATTTCTGGTCAGATGAGTATCGGCTAATATCAACAGCAGCAGAAAATGGTATAACAGGTGTAGGATTCGTTATGAATAGGAAGGTAGGGCAGAGGGTGTGTTACTGTGAACAGTTCAGTGACCGGGTTGTTCTAATCAGGATCGACAGCAGACCAACACCGACAACGATAGTTCAGGTATACATGCCGACGTCGCAAGCTGAAGATGAACAGATAGAGAAAGTGTATGAGGATATTGAAAGGGTAATGCAGTATGTAAAGGGGGATTAAAATCTAGTAGTCATGGGCGACTGGAATGCAGTTGTAGGGGAAGGAGTAGAAGAAAAGGTTACAGGAGAATATGGGCTTGGGACAAGGAATGAAAGAGGAGAAAGACTAATTGAGTTCTGTAACAAGTTTCAGCTAGTAATAGTGAATACCCTGTTCAAGAATCACAAGAGGAGGAGGTATACTTGGAAAAGGCCGGGAGATACAGGAAGATTTCAATTAGATTACATCATGGTCAGACAGAGATTCCGAAATCAGATACTGGATTGTAAGGCGTACCCAGGAGCAGATATAGACTCAGATCACAATATAGTAGTGATGAAGAGTAGGCTGAAGTTCAAGACATCAGTCAGGAAGAATCAATACGCAAAGAAGTGGGATACGGAAGTACTAAGGAATGACGAGATACGTTTGAAGTTCTCTAACGCTATAGATACAGCAATAAGGAATAGCGCAGTAGGCAGTACAGTTGAAGAGGAATGGACATCTCTAAAAAGGGCCATCACAGAAGTTGGGAAGGAAAACATAGGTACAAAGAAAGTAGCTGTGAAGAAACCATGGGTAACAGAAGAAATACTTCAGTTGATTGATGAAAGGAGGAAGTACAAACATGTTCCGGGAAAATCAGGAATACAGAAATACAAGTCGTTGAGGAATGAAATAAATAGGAAGTGCAGGGAAGCTAAGACGAAATGGCTGCAGGAAAAATGTGAAGACATCGAAAAAGATATGATTGTCGGAAGGACAGACTCAGCATACAGGAAAGTCAAAACAACCTTTGGGGACATTAAAAGCAACGGTGGTAACATTAAGAGTGCAACGGGAATTCCACTGTTAAATGCAGAGGAGAGAGCTGATAGGTGGAAAGAATACATTGAAAGCCTGTATGAGGGTGAAGATTTGTCTGATGTGATAGAAGAAGAAACAGGAGTCGATTTAGAAGAGATAGAGGATCCAGTATTAGAATCGGAATTTAAAAGAGCTTTGGAGGACTTACGGTCAAATAAGGCAGAAGGGATAGATAACATTCCATCAGAATTTCTATAATCATTGGGGGAAGTGGCAACAAAACGACTATTCACGTTGGTGTGTAGAATATATGAGTCTGACAAGTGCGAGAATTATCGCACAATCAGCTTAACAGCTCATGCATCGAAGCTGCTTACAAGAATAATATACAGAAGAATGGAAAAGAAAATCGAGAATGCGCTAGGTGACGATCAGTTTGGCCTTAGGAAAATTAAAGGGATGAGAGAGGCAATTCTGACGTTATGGCTAATAAGGGAAGCAAGGCTAAAGAAAAATCAAGACACTTTCATAGGATTTGTCGACCTGGAAAAAGCATTCGACAATATAAAATGGTGCAAGCTGTTCGAGATTCTGAAAAAAGTAGGGGTAAGCTATAGGGAGACGTGGGTCATATACAATATGTACAACAACCAAGAGGGAATAATAAGAGTGGACGATCAAGAACGAAGTGCTCGTAGTAAGAAGGGTGTAAGACAAGGCTGTAGCCTTTCACCCCTACTCTTCAATCTGTACATGGAGGAAGCAATGATGGAAATAAAAGAAAGGTTCAGGAGTGGAATTAAAATACAAGGTGAAAGGATATCAATGATACGATTTGCTGATGACATTGCCATCCTGAGTGAAAGTGAAGAAGAATTAAATGACCTGCTGAACAGAATGAACAGTCCTAATGAGTACACAGTATGGTTTGAGAGTAAATCGGAGAAAGACGAAGGTAATGAGAAGTAGTAGAAATGAGAACAGCGAGAAACTTAACATCAGAATTGATGGTCACGAAGTCAATGAAGTTAAGGAATTCTGCTACCTAGGCAGTAAAATAACCAATGACAGACGGAGCAAGGAGGACATCAAAAGCAGACTCGCTATGGCAAAAAGGCATTCCTGGCCAAGAGAAGTCTACTAATATCAAATACTGGCCTTAATTTGAGGAAGAAATTTCTGAGGATGTACGTCTGGAGTACAGCATTGTATGGTAGTGAAACATGGACTGTGGGAAAACCGGAACAGAAGAGAATCGAAGCGTTTGAGATGTGGTGCTATAGACGAATGTTGAAAATTAGGTGGACTGATAAGGTAGGGAATGAGGAGGTTCTACGCAGAATCGGAGAGGAAAGGAATATGTGGAAAACACTGATAAGGAGAAGGGACAGGATGATAGGACATCTGCTAAGACATGAGGGAATGACTTCCATGGTACTAGAGGGAGCTGTAGAGGGCAAAAACTGTAGAGGAAGACAGAGATTGGAATACGTCAAGCAAATAATTGAGGACGTAGGTTGCAAGTGCTACTCCGAGATGAAGAGGTTAGCACAGGAAAGGAATTCGTGGCGGGCCGCATCAAACCAGTCAGTATACTGATGACCAAAAAAAAAAAAAAAAAAAAAAAAAAAAAAATGCACTACTTTGTAACAACAAATTGCCTCTGATGAGCATGACGTCACAACTGTTAACATTAGATTTGTTTTAGTGTTACGAGTGGGATCATGTGCATGCATGGTTGAGTAGTATCTTCTTCCACTTCTGACTACAGAAACGTGGCTGTTGGCTTTGTAAGCAGTCGCAGCAATAAAAAAGCAGGTAGGTGCTACCGGGAAAAATTTTACTGACGCGCCCAAGCTAGCAGATTCGTGCACACGCAGCAGCCCTGGATCTCGGAGTGGGGACAAAATCATATTCTTGAGGAAAAAACCTTGTTTCACAGAGCGCCTAGCATCCAATGCAAGTTGGTCTATCTATTATTCGTATGACTGTGAAACGTATCCCTGTCGGTTTTTGAACATTGTTGAACATATTCTAAGTTGATTTCTGAATGAATCATAAGTTGATCTGTGAATGCATGCATAGTGTACGTGATGTCTCTGTCAGTGGAATCCTCATCACATATAGAAATAAACTTTCCTGTAGACAAAACGGGCTATATGAGCTGACCAGACCATAGCCGAATGAAAGAAAGCCAACCACTGTCTGATTATGTGGTTGATTGGGTTTGCGAATGATGAACGTTGATTACCAGCGAAATCCATAGATTCAGACTACCAGAATCCATATAAATGACTAACAGGAATAACAGGTAAGAATTACTATGTATTATCTTCTCAATGTATCCAAGAAAATGAAATTTTGACAGAAAATTTTTGGCCAGATCGCTATACTAGTAAGGGCCAGTTGTACAGTCTCCGGCTAGCAGCCGCCTTAAGGTCTATTCTGGAAGCAGCACGGAAAACGCGTTGTACGAACATGTAACAATGCCTAACTGGAGAATAATTGCGGGATAACTAAACTGGTGATTCTAGCAGATGTAGTGAAGTGAAGTTAACCGGCGATTAAGCTTTGACATTGGCAGGAATAGATACAGAATTAGTAATGAAAAGACCGTTTGTTAGAACGAGGAAGGAGAAGAAAAGGGGACATCACTTAAATTATGGAAGAATAAGATGATTCCAAATTTATATAAAAATTTCGCACTCTACTTTTCGATCTCGTGCTTGAGAAACTGGAGCGTATGAATGAAGTGTAAAACTATTTCCTAATGGTAAGCTTTTTTCTTGTAGTAGGCCTAATAGGCATTTGGTATTGGTACTTTGTTAATTATATTCTGCCGTGTTATAAAAATGGCCATTTGTGCCAAAACAGTTTCGTTTATTTGGCGTGTGTTACAAATGGTTCAAATGGCTCTGAGCACTATGGGACTTAACTTCTCAGGTCATCAATCCCCTAGAAATTAGAACTACTTATACCTAACTAACCTAAGGACATCACACACATCCATGCCCGAGGCAGAATTCGAACCTGCGACTGTAGCAGACACGCAGTTCCAGACTGTAGTGCCTAGAACCGCACAGCCATCCCGGCTGGTGTGTTACAATTGCTGCAGTATTAGAAATGCCTATTTTATTTTATCTTGCAGGAAGTGACAAAATACATGTAATCACGTAGAGAAACCACACCAGTCTTGGATCCTATTTATATTAACAATTTTTTCGGTATTAGACAACGACATTTCGATTTTTCATGTAGCAAAACGTTTGACGAAATTTGATGAGGTAACAGATTCTTTCACAGAAAGGAAAGCACCCCATGTAAAGCTATAGCAAGATTAGAGAGAAAAAAATTCTAGGAGCTAAGGCTTGAACAAATGTGTACTGTCTTGCTTGTCTCTTGTCTTTACTGGTTTTACGTTATTGTTGTTGTTCTGGTCATCAGTCCCCAGACTGGTTTGATGCAGCTCTCCATGCTACTCTATCCTGTGCAAGCTTCTTCATCTCCCAGTACCTACATCCTTCTGAATTTGCTTAGTGTATTCATCTCTTGGTCTACCTCTACAATTTTTACCCTCAATGTTGCCCTCCAATACTAAATTGGTGATCCCTTGATGCCTCAGAACATGTCCTACCAACCAATCCCTTCGTCTAGTCAAGTTGTTCCACAAACTCCTCTTCTTCCCAATCCTATTCAATACGTCCTCATTAGTTATGTGATCTGTCCATCTAATATTCAGCATTCTTCTGTAGCACCACATTTCAAAAGCTTCTATTCTCTTCTTGTCCAAACTATTTATCGTCCACGTTTCACTTCCATACATGGCTACACTCCCTTGCAAATACTTTCAGAAATGACTTCCTGACACTTAAATCTATACTAGATGTTAACAAATTCCTCTTCTTCAGAAACGCTTTCCTTGCCATTGCCAGTCTACATTTTATATCTTCTCTACTCCGACCATCATCAGTTATTTTGCTCCCCAAATAGCAAAACTCCTTTACTACTTTAAGTGTCTCATTTCCTAATCTAATTCCCTCAGCATCACCCGACTTAATTCGACTACATTCCATTATCCCCGTTTTGCTTTTGTTGATGTTCATCTTATACCCTCCTTTCAAGACGCTGTCCATTCTGTTCAACAGCTCTTACAAGTCCTTTGCTGTCTGTGACAGAATTACAATGTCATCGGCGAACCTCACAGTTTTTATTTCTTCTCCATGGATTTTAATACCTACTCCAAATTTTTCTTTTGTTTCCTTTACTGCTTGCTCAATATACAGGTTGAATGACATCGGGGAGAGGTTACAACCCTGTCTCACTCCCTTCCCAACCACTGTTTCCCTTTCATGCCCCTTGACTCTTATAACTCCCATCTGGTTTCTGTACAAATTGTAAATAGCCTTTCTCTCCCTGTATTTTACCCCTGCCACCTTTAGAATTTGAAAGAGAGTATTCCAGTCGACATTGTCAAAAGCTTTCTCTAAGTCTACAAATGCTAGGAGTGTAGGTTTGCCTTTCCTTAATCTTTCTTCTAAGGTGAGTTGTAATGTCAGTATTTTTTCATGTGTTCCAATATTTCTATGGAATTCTAACTGATCTTCCCCGAGGTCTGCTTCTACCAGTTTTTCCATTCGTCTGTAAAGAATTCGTGTTAGTATTTTGCAGCTGTGAGTTATTAAACTGATAGTTCGGTAATTTTCACATCTGTCAGCACCTGCTTTCTTTGGGATTGGAATTATTATATTCTTCTTGAAGTCTGAGAGTATTTCGCCTGTCTCATACATCTTGCTCACCAGATGGTACGAGTTTTGTCAGGACTGGCTCTCCCAAGGCCATCAGTAGTTCTAATGGACTTGTTGTCCCCGGGGCCTTGTTTCAACTCAGGTCTTTCAGTGCTCTGTCAAACTCTTCACTCAGTATCATATCTCCCATTTCATATTCATCCACATCATCTTCCATTTCCATAATACTGTCCTCAAGTACATCACCCTTGTATAGACCCTCTATATACTCCTTCCACCTTTCTGCTTTCCCTTCTTTGCTTAGAACTGGGTTTCCATCTGAGCTCTTGATATTCATACAAGTGGTTCTCTTTTCTCCAAAGGTCTCTTTAATTTTCCTGTAGGCAGTACCTGTCTTACCCCTAGTGAGATAAGCCTCTATATCCTTACATTTGTCCTCTAGCCATCCTTGCTTAGCCATTTTGCACTTCCTGGCGATCTCATTTTTGAGACATTTGTATTCCTTTTTGCCTTCTTCATTTATTGCATTTTTATATTTTCTCCTTTCATCAATTAAATTCAATATTTCTTCTGTTACCCAAGGATTTCTACCAGCCCTCGTCTTTTTACCTACTTGTTCCTCTGCTGCCTTCACTACTTCATCCCTCAAAGCTAACCATTCTTCTTCTACTGTACTTCTTTCCCCCATTCCTGTCAGTTTTTCCATTATACTCTCCCTGAAACTCTGTACAACCTCTGGTTTAGTCAGTTTATCCAGGTCCCATCTCCTTAAATTCCCACCTTTTTGCTGTTTCTTCAGTTTTAATCTACAGTTCATAACCAATAGATTGTGGTCAGAGTCCACATCTGCCCCAGGAAATGTCTTACAATTTAAAACCTGGTTCCTAAATCTCTGTCTTATCATTATATAATCTATCTGAAACCTGTCAGTATCTCCAGGCTTCTTCCATGTATACAACCCTCTTTTGTGATTCTTGAACCAAGTGTTAGCTATGATTAAGTTATGCTCTGCTTTCATTTCTTCCCCCCAATTCGTAATTACCTACTACATTTCCTTCTCTTCCTTTTCTTACTACTGAATTCTAGTCACCCATGACTATTAAATTTTCATTTCCCTTCACTATTTGAATAATTTCTTTTATCTCCTCATACATTTCTTCAATTTCTTCATCATCTGCAGAGCTAGTTGGCTTATAAACTTGTACTGCTGGAGTAAGCATAGGCTTCGTGTCTATCTTGGCCACAATAATGCGTTCACTATGCTGTTTGTAGTAGCTTACCCGAACTCCTATTTTTTATTTATTATCAAACCTACTCCTGCATTCCCCCTATTTGATTTTGTATTTGTAACCCTGTATTCACCTGACCAAAAGTCTTGTTCCTCTTGCCACCAAACTTCACTAATTCCCACTTTATCTAACTTCAACCTATCCATTTCCCTTTTTAAATTTTCTAACCTACCTGCCCGATTAAGGGATCTGACATTCCACGCTCCGATCCATAGAACGCCAGTTTTCTTTCTCCTGATAATAATGTCCTCTTGAGTAGTTCCCGCCCGGAGGTCCGAATGGGGGACTATTTTACCTCTGGAATATTTTACCCAAGAGGACGCCATCATCATTTAATCGTACAGTAAAGCTGCATGCCCTCGGGAAAAATTACGGCTGTAGTTTCCCCTTGCTTTCAGCCCTTCATCCTATACTTAATTTTATGCCACACAAAGCAGCAAGTTGTAGCTAATAGAGAATAAAGAGTGGAAATTTTCTGAAGAGTTTTTTTTTTTAAAAAAACTGGCCGACTGGAAGCAGGAGAGACACTATAGGGCATTTTAATTTCCACTGTCCTGAATGTAGTTTAATGGTATCCATTACAAAATACACGTTTCAATTCTACAGACCGAAATACAGTGACGTGCGATAGGAGAATGCTGTGTGAAGAGGTGTGGCACTGCACTTTGGCACACTTAAGATCAAATAACATGTCTTACAATTCGTCGGACACATATGTTTTGTGTATCAGACTCTACAGAATGATGTGCACTACAAAATGAACTTATTTTTGAAAGTTCGATTTTTTTAAAATTTTTGATGTCCTATCTCAAATGCTCGAGGGACGCCACTGTCTGCTATTGCCCCGGTTCGGAAATATGGTAGATACGGGCTGATGCGCAGAGCATTCTGAGTTATAATAGGGAAGCGGGTAGTGATTTTGCTGTTTCCTCTTTGTCTACTGCATTCACGTTAAATGAAAACAAAATTGATTTCTGTGGCCGGGAGCTATGATATGAATTAAAATACATTCACGTAATTATGGAAGGCTAAAATATGTTATTAGTTTCAGATTTTATTTTATTTCCACCTTTCTGACAGTCAAGCATTAATTGCCATGCAGAACAATGAAGTTATTTTTATCGGTTTGCTGAAGATATTTTCTTTTACTAATCTTTGCCACTGAGGCACTCAATATATTTGAAACGAAGTGTTTAATTCCACAATATTGGCTTCTTTCAACTGTTTGGTGCATTTCCAGTGTACGTTTTCATCTTCTAGCACATATGGCATTATGCCTTAACAAAGAACCAAACGAGATAACAAAGTACTGGTACTCAAGGAAATTTACATCCCGAAAACCACATTGAAAAGCTTAATATCACGTCGAAGCCTAGTTCATTGGGAATCTGTGGCTCATTTAAACATCAGCTCTTTGATGACGAGCCAGTTAGAAGAATTTAGAGCCCAGAAGATCACACATTTATGTCGTTATTAAAAAATTTACTGGCACATTTGTGTGATATATCTTAAAATGCAATACGCGCATAAAATACCAACATTATATGTGAAACCTTAGCTTCTCTTGTAGCATATTGGCCTTAGAGACCAATATTGTATGTGAAAGCTTTGCTTTTCTTGTAGCAACATCATAAATATTAATTTAAACCATTAATTTTTCCTGTTCATGTGTTTGCACTACTTAACAGTGATGTTGCTATGGGCTGAATACACCACGTGTCCGAAGCTCTGAATATCCACTGTCATCGGCTGGCAAGATCACGTGACATGAGGTGTGACTGGCTTACAAATACGCATCGCAATCGCGCTTTCAATGCTCCGGAAAGTAACATGCGGTGTTTGGTGGAATTCGAATTTATACTTTTGTAATACGAAAATATGCCGGGTACATGTTGCTGCACATCAAACATCCTTCCAAAAGATGTTTTTTTCCTCCTTAGTTTCATTTTCTAAAGTGCTGGGAAATTCTAAGCCCGTATGTAGAACCATAACCATTCAAAGGATTGATAAGTTATACAATTCTGAGAGAAAATACACTGTCAGTTAACAGGAAAAAACTATGTTTCCATCTGGGAGAAAGTGTATTTTTAACCGGGAAATGCTGGATAAATCTGGGAATTTTTTTTCCTTGTCCGCGTATACACCCTGAAACGCCAGTACTCAGTCCCTAGCAAAATTCTAATAAACAGATTGAAACAGAGGGAGTGAGTGAAGCTGACTGTATGAAAGCTACTAACTCCCTCAAAAAAAAAAAAAAAAAAAAAAAAAAAAAAAAAAAAAAAAAAAAAAAAAAATTGACAAAATAATTTAATTGGATAGATAAGAAATCACTCACCAAGCGGCGACGGAACACACACAAAAGACGGTTGTAATTATGCAAGCTTTTGGAGCCAGTGGATCCTTCTTCAGGCAGAGAAGTTGAAAGGGAAGGAAGAGGGATGGAGGAAAAGGACTGGAGAGGTCTAGGAAGAGGGATAAATTTCGGGAAAGTCACCCAGAACCACAGGTCAGAGGAGGCTTACTACATGGGATGAGAAGAAAAAGACTGATTGCTGTGGACTGCATGGGATGAGATTTGAAAACCTGAGAGCTTAAAGGTGGAAGACAGGGTAATATGCAAGGCAGGGTTATTACTTAAGCGTCATGCATGAGTTAATAAGAGTGAAAAGATAACTGCATTGTACATAATAGAGGTGGGAGGGGTGACGAAAAATAGACAGGTTCGACAATGAAATATGTAGGAAACTAAAATGGATTGAAGAGACTGTGAGGAATTGATGAGATGGAAGAAATTAACATAAATTAAGGCCACGTGGGTGGTGAGAATGAAACACATGTTGTAGTGCTAGTTCCCGCCTTGCGGAGTTCTGAGCCTTGCGGAGTTCTGAGGAAATGGGGTCTGGGGGAAGAATCCAGATGACGCGTGTGGTGAAACAGGTGCTGAGGTTAGGAGTGTCATGTTGTAGAGCATGTTGCCGGTATACACCATCTGCCGCCCATTCATCTTAATTGGTAATTTGGTGGTAGTCATGCCGATGTAAAAGGCCAAACAGTGTTTACATAACAGCTGGTATATGACAAGTGTCGTTTCACATGTGGCCCTCCCCATGATAATACAGGGTGGTCCATTGATTGTGAATGGGCCAAATATCTCATGAAATAAGCGTCAAATGAAAAAACTTCAAGGAACGAAACTTGTCTAGCTTGAAGGGGGAAACCAGATGGCACTATGGTTGGCCTGCTAGATGGTGCTGCCATAGGTCAAATGGATATCAATGGCGTTTTTTAAATATGAACCCCCATTTTTATTACATATTTGTGTAGTACGTAAAGAAATATGAATGTTTTAGTTGGACCACTTTTTTCACTTTGTGATAGATGGCGCTGTAAAAGTCACAAACATATGGCTCACAATTTTAGACGAACAGTTGGTAACAGGTAGGTTTTTTAAAGTAAAATACTGAATGTAGATACGTTTGAACATTTTATTTCAGTAGTTCCAATGTGATTCATGTACCTTTGTGAACTTATCATTTCTGAGAACGCATGTTGTTACAGCGTGATTTCCTGTAAATACCACATTAATGCAGTAAATGCTCAAAATGATGTCCGTCAACCTCAATGCATTTGGCAATATGTGTAACAACATTCCTCTCAACAGCGAGTAGTTCGCCTTCCGTAATATTCACACATGCATTGACAATGCGCTGACACATGTTTCAGGCATTGTTGGTGAATCATAATAGCAAATATCCTTCAACTTTCCCCACAGAAAGAAATCCGGGGCTGTCAGATCCGGTGAATGTGCGGGCCATGGTATGGTGCTTCGGTGACCAATCCACCTGTCATGAAATATGCTATTTAATACTGCTTCAACCTCATGCGAGCTATGTGCTGCACATCCATCATGTTGGAAGTACATCGCCATTCTGTCATGCAGTGAAACATCTTGTAGTAACATTGGTAGAACATTATGTAGGAAATCAGCATACATTGCACCATTTAGATTGCCATTGATAAAATGGGGGCCAATTATCCTTCCTCCCATAATGCCACACCATACATTAACCTACCAAGATCGCTGATGTTCCACTTGTTGCAGCCATTGTGGATTTTCCATTGCCCAATAGTGCATATTATGCCGGTTTACATTACGCTGTTGGTGAATGGCGCTTCGTCTCTAAATGAAATGCGTGCAAAAAATCTGTCATCATCCCGAAATTGCTCTTGTACCCAGTGGCAGAACTGTACACAACGCTTCATCTCTAAATAGAATGCGTGCAAAAAATCTGTCACCTCCCGTAATTGCTCTTGTAGCCAGTGGTAGAACTGTACATGATGTTCAAAGTCATCGCCATGCAATTCCTGCTGCATAGAAATATGGTACGGGTGCAATCGATGTTGATGTAGCATTCTCAGCACTGACGTTTTTGAGATTCCCGATTCTCGCGCAATTTGTCTGCTACTGATGTGCAGATTAGCTGTGACAGCAGCTAAAACACCTACTTGGGCATTAGCATTTGTTGCAGGTCGTGGTTGACATTTCAGATGTGGCTGTTTCCTTAAATAATGTAACTATCTGGTGAACGGTCCGGACATTTGGATGATGTCATCCAGGATACCGAGCAGCATACATAGCACACGCCCATTGGGCATTTTGATCACAACAGCCATACATCAACATGATATCGACCTTTTCTGCAATTGGTAAATGGTCCATTTTAACATGGGTAATGTATCATGAAGCAAATACCGTCCGCACTGGCGGAATGTTATGTGATACCACATACTTATAGATTTGTGACTATTACAGCACCATCTATCACAAAGCGAAAAAAGTAGTCCAACTAAAACATTCATATTTCTTTACATAATACATAAATATGTAATAAAAAATGGGGGTTCCTACTTAAAAAAAACGCAGTTGATATCCGTTTGACCTATGGCAGCGCCATCTAGCAGGCCAACCATAGCACCATCTGGTTTCCCCCTTCAAGCTAGATGAGTTTTGTTCTTTGTAGTTTTTTCATTTGATGCTTATTTCGTGAGATATTTGACCCGGTCACTATCAATGGACCAATCTGTATATGTGTTGCCAGTTACAGGGCTGCTGAAGGTGGTGGTAGGGGCGTGCATAGGGCAAGTCTTGCAGTGGGATGATCACAGGGGTAGGAGCTTTAGGGGAGGTAGATGGGTGCAGAAACAGTTTAGGGTCTGACAAGAATATTGTGTAGATTGGGAGGACAATGAAAACCTATTGTAGGTGTGATGGACAAAATCTCAGACAGACCAGATCTCATTTCAGGGCATGATTTTAGGAAGTCATGGCCCTGTCGAAGAAGCTGATTAATACATTCCAGACCAGGATAATAATGAGTCACCAGTGGTGTTCTCTGAAGTTGTTTTTTTTTGAGGGACCAGCAGTACCAGGATTCAATGTGATGGCCCAGGGAATCTGCTTTTGATCTAGTCTGGTGGGGTAATTACACACAGTGAAGGCTGAGGTGAGAATGGTGGTGTATTGCTGTAAAGTGTCTGCATCTGAACAAATATGTTTGCCTCAGATGGTGAGGCTGTATGGGAGAGAACATTTGACATGGAAAGGATAGCAACTGTCAAAATGTAAGTACTGTTGTTTGTTGGTAGGTTTAATGTGGACAGTAGTGTGTAGCTGGCCTTCGGTAAGGACGAGAGCAACATCAAGAAAAGTGGCATGGGATTTGGTATAGGACCATGCGAAATTTAATTGGGAGAAGTATTCAGAGATTCTAGGAATTTCAACAGGTCAGCCTCACCATGAGTCCATATGGTAAAGATGTCATCAATGTATCTAAACCAAACCAAACTGAGGCTTATGGAGCCCAGGAAAGACCCCTCCAAGCGACCCATGAAAAGATTGACATAGGGAGGATCTATTCTGGTTCCCAAGGCCGTACCCCTGATCTGTTTGTATGTCTGCCCCTCAAAGGTGAAGTAGTTATTTGTAAGTATAAAGTTGATTAAGGTGAGTAGGAAGGATGTCATAGGTTCGGAATTAGGTGGGTGCTGATTGAGGGAATGTTTAGCAACAGACAGACCATGTGTCTGGGGGTTGTTGGTATAAAGGGAGGTGGCATCAGGGTGACAAGCAAGGTGTGTGGTGGGAGTGGGATGGGCATGGATTTCAAATGATCTAGGAAGTGGTTGGTATCTTTGATATAGTAAGGGAATCTTTGTGTTATGGATTGCAGGTGCTGATCAACTAAGACAGATATACATTCGGTGGGTGTTTAGTAGCAGCAGTTATGAGAAGTTGAAGAGACTTTCCCAGGACAGACTAGTGTGGAGAGATGCATCAAACCAGTGTTCAGACTGCAAGAGCACATCATCATCATCATCATCAACAACAACAACAACAACAACAACAACAACAAAGGAACGCAACCTGGTCTCAGGTGTGCTTGAGTTACATGAAAGCAGTACAGAAATGTTGAAAAAACTGAATTGGCAGATCTGTGAAAATGGACACTAACAACCTCATGAAAGCATACTTACTAAGTTTAGAGAACTGTTATTAACTGAGGAGTCCATTAATGTTGTACAGCCACTTATATATCATTTCTATAGTAAATGTACAAGGGCATTTAAACTGTAATTCTTCCTGCATTACACACCTGAATGGTATGGTAAGCAACCTTAATGCACAATGCTAGCCTCCATTTTGACCTTGTACCAAATCAGTGGCAATGTTCAAATTTTTTTTTCTCCTAAGCACTGAATGACAAACTTCTCTACATAATTTTTTTCCAGATTGTATGCATAGTTGTTGGTGCATCACATTTGATGTTTGTTCTGTGCGCTGGTGAAGTTTTGAAATGTTCTGGCAGATGGCGGAGCCATAGTTCAGCATCAAAATGGTGTCTACATATCACTCATGTTACAAGCAGTGTGCAGTTTTTAATTCTTGTGTGCACAAAAATAAACCATGGAGACACCCATAAAGATTTGTGTGCAGTATATGGTGATGCTGCAGTTGATAGGAGTACCGTTGGGTGATAGGTAAAGAAAGTTACAGCCTCAGGAAATGCAGAAACAGAGCTCCATGATAGCCATGCTCAGGACATCCTGTCACAGGCACTGCGCCAAACATGCTGAATCAGGTGGATGCTATTATTCATGGTGACCAGTGCATTACAACTCGAAAATTGCAGCGAAACGCAGGAAGATCTGCAGCGGATAGGCACTTGGTGCAGGGAGTGGCAACTGACCCTTAACCTAGACAAATGTAATGTACTGCGAATACATAGAAAGAAGGATCCTACACTGTATGATTATATAATAGCAAAACAAACACTGGTAGCAGTTACTTCTGTAAAATATCTGGGGGTATGCGTGCGGAATGATTTGAAGTGGAATGATCACATATAATTAATTGTTGGTAAGGCAGGTGCCAGGTTGAGATTCATTGCAAGAACCCTTACAAAATGTAGTCCATCAACAAAGGAGGTGGCTTACAAAACACTCGTTCGACCTATACTTGAGTATTACTCATCAGTGTGGGATCTGTACCAGGTCGGGTTGACAGAGGAGATAGAGAAGATCCAAAGAAGAGCGGCGTGTTTCGTCACAGGGTTATTTGGTAAGCGTGATAGTGTTATGGAGATGTTTAGCAAACTCAAGTGACAGACTCTGCAAGAGAGGCGCTCTGCATCGCGGTGTAGCTTGCTGTCCAGGTTTCGAGAGGGTGCATTTCTGGATGAGGCATCGAATATATTGCTTCACCCTACTTATACCTCCAGAGGAGATCACAAATGTAAAATTAGAGAGATTCGAGTGCGCACGGAGGCTTTCTGGCAGTCGTTCTTCCCGCGAACCATATGCGACTGGAACAGGAAAGGGAGGTAATGACAGTGGCACGTAAAGTGCCCTCCGCCACTCGCTGTTGGGTGGCTCGTGGAGTATAAATGTAGATGTGGATGTAGTTGGCTCTACAGTTGTCGGGCAGCATTGGAAGTGCATCTGCAATGATCAAGATTCTCGGATATTCAAAGAGGTGCTCACAATGAGTTCCACAAATGCTCACAGCAGACCGCAAGATTCAGAGAAAGGCCATTTTATCTGAATTGCTGGAGCATTTTGAGACTGATGGAAAGGACTTTCTGTTATCAATCATTACGGGGGACAAAAGCTGGGTGCACCACTTTGTGCCAGAAACAAAAAGGCAGTCCATGGAGTGGCATCATTCTCATTCACCATAAAAGAAGAAATTCAAGACTACCCCCTCTGCTGGAAAAGTCAAGTCATGGTGACAGTCTTCTGGGATTGTGATGGCGTCATTCTTGTGGATGTGATGCCAAGAGGGTCAACCATCAGTTCAGAGGCATACATGAAGAATCCGAATAAACTCATGAACTGTTTCTGACATGTTGGATCAGACAAGAATCCAGCAGAAATCTTGTTCCAAGACAATAATGCACTCCCACACACTACTCTTAATAACCCAGGAACACATAACCAAATCGGGTCAGACATCATTGCCTCATCCACCCTACAGTCCAGACATGACACTCTTGGACATCCATCTCTTTGGGCCACTTAAAGGCTTCCTTCAGAGAACACGCTCTGAAGATGATGAGAGTGTTGGTCATGCAGTGAAAACATGGCTACGCCTACAGGACAAGAGCTTTTACCAGCAGAGAATACATGGTCTTCTACAATGTTGGCATATGCCCACAGAATGTGAAGGAGACTACGTAGAAAAATAGGACATGGACAAGACATGTTGATGTATATTACCACCAAATTCTGATTCTTAATAATAAATATATCTGAGAAAAAAAGTGTGGGACATTACTTATTGAACGATCCTCATACATACATAAAAAGCTTTGCAAGTACCGGTAAAGAAAAAACCGTGTGAGAGAACGAGAAAGAAAGAAAGAAAATGGAAAAAAATAAGACAACCAACATGAATATTGTCATGTAACAAAAATAGAAAGGTATGGAACCAAGTGAATCCAGTCAGTGGCTACTACACTCAAATAGCTGAAATTATCATGCTGATGAATTTCAGTGCAAAATTTCTCCATCTACATCTACATACCTACTCTGGAAACCACTGTGAAGTGTGTGGCAGAGGGTAGGTCCTATTATATCAGTGATTAAGGTTTGTTCCCATTCCATTCACGTTTGGAGCATGGGATAAATTATTGTCAGTATGCCTGTGGATGCTGAAATAATTTTAATCTTGTCCTCATGATGCCAATGTGAGCAATCTATATGAGGTTTTTGTATATTGCTAGAGTCATCATTTAAAGCCAGTTCTTGAAACACTGTTGGTAGACTTTCTCAGGACAGTTTATGTCTATCTTTAAGAGTCTGCCAGCTCAGTTTCTTGAGCGTCACTGTAACACTATCACTTGGGTCAAACAAACCTGTGAATATTTGTGCTGCTGTTGTCTGTATGTGTTCAAATTCTGCTGTTAGTCATATTTTGTATGGACTCCACACAATTGAACAATATTCTAGAATGGGTCACACAAGAGATTTGTAAGCAATCTCATTTGTAGATTGATTGCACTTCCTCAGTACTCTACCAATAAACTGAAGTGTACCACCTACTTTACCCACAACTGAGCCTAAGTGATCATTTCATTTCATATCCTTACAAAGTGTTATACCCAAGTATTTATTTGAGGTGGCCATTTCCAACAGTGACTCATTGGTATTATAGTCATAGGATACATTTTTCTGTGAAGTGCACAATTTTACATCCAAGATAATGGGATGTGCCCTCCCTGCCAAAAAGTCCTCAATCCAGTCACAAATTTCATTTGATACCATATATGATTGAACTTTTTACAATATGCATGGTTGTGGTATTGAGTAAAATGCTTTACAGAAATCAAGAAATACTGCATCTACCTGACTGCCTTGATCTGAAGTTTTCATTATGTCATGTGAGAAAAGTGCGAGTTGATTGGAATCCATGCTGGTTGGCATGGAGGAGGTCATTCTGCCAAGATACCTCGTTATGTTTGAGGTCAAAATATGTTCTAAGATTATACAGTACATCGATTTTAGAGATATTGGATGGTTGTTTTGTGGATCACTTCGACTACCCTCTTTGTAGATGGGCGTTACCTGTGCTTTCTTCCAACTACTGGGCAAAGTTTTTTGTTTGAGGTATCTACAGTAGATTATAGTTGGAAGAGTGGCTAACTCAGCCATAAATTTGGTACACAATCTGACAGGGATTCCAACAGGCTCTGGAGGTTTGTTCAATTTTAACGATTTCAGCTGTTTTTCAAAACCACTGACACTAACAGTTATCTCCCTTTCAGTGGTATGAGGATTAAACTGGCATTTCCTTTGTAAAGGAACATTTGAACTTTAGTTTATGTTTTGCCAGCCTGAAATTCAGTTTCTGTCTCATTCACTAGGGACTGGACATTAACATTGGTGCCTCTGGCAGCCTTTACATATGACCAGAATTTCTTTGGGTTTTGTGAAAAATAATTTGACAATATTCTGGCGTGGTAGTCATTGAAGGCTTCATACGTGGCTCTCTCAACAGGCCAACCCTGTTTCATTCAGTATCTCTTGTTCTATGATCTTAGTCTTTGTTTTACACCTGTTATGCAGTAGTCACTGTTTATTTAGAAGATTTTTACAGTGTCAGTATACCATGGAGGGTCCCTCCCATTATGAACTGTTCTACTGGGTATGTATCTATACAGTTCATGGTCAACTATTTTTTTCAAACTTTAGCCATAGATCCTCTGCATGCTCCTGCCCTGTGCTGAAAGTTTCAAGTTCCTCATTGAGATATGGCACTACTGGTTTTTTATCTAGTTTATTGAATGTATATATCTTTTGGTTGTTTTATTTACTTGCCCTTTGTACTTTAGTAAGATTATTGCCACAATAGTGTCATGATCACTGATACCAGTTTCAATGTGGATATCCTCAAAGAGCTCAGGTTTATTTGTTGCCATTAGATCCAATATATTTCCATCATGAGCAGAGCTCTGACCTACCTGTTCTTAGTAGTTTTCAGAGAATGCACTTAGTAATGTTTCAAAGGATGCCTTACTACACCCACCACTAGTAAAACTCTAATTTTCCCAGTTGATTATTGGATGATTAAAGCTTTCACCAACTATTACAGTATTATTGGGGAACTTATATACTAGTGAACTGAGGTTTTTTCTAAAATTTTCAGTTACATGAGGGGATGAGTCTGGTGGGTGGTAGAAGGATGCAATTATCATTTTATGCCTGATCCTGATACTGAGTCTTGTCCACACAATCTCACATGCAGCTTAATTTCAGTCTCAGTGGATCTGAGTTTCTTGTCTACCGTGGAAAATACACCAACTCCGTTTCCCATTAGCCTATCTTTTGATATATACTTACATTTTCCCCAAGAAATCTCACTGTCATCAATATCAGGTTTCAGTCAACTTTCAGTACCTAGCATTACACATGTTTCACTGCTTTTCAGGAGTGCTTCAAACTCTGGCACTTCATTGCGAATACTTTGGCATTTAACCACTATGATTTTAATACTGTCACCTATGGGAGGCATTTCTTTCAATCTTACACTGACACTTCTTGGTTTCCTACAGCTGTCATTATCTGTATTGGATGGAGAGTCACCTAATCTAAAAATCTCTTGTGTGTACCATACTCACAGTCAGTAACCTGAGTAGCAGTCTCTGATGTGTTATACACATCACCCATTTAGGAGCACTCTTCAGTTCTCAACCCTTTGGCACAAGTCCAGGAAGTCACAACCTAGCTAGTTACAAAGCATTCGAAGTCACTGGTTCAGGCCTTTCACTTGACTCAGAGCCAAAGGGCCATGATCAGTTCTGGGGACACTGCTGCAAATTGTGCACTGTGTTGAAACTCTGTGCATAAGGCTGGTCTTTTCAACCTGCTCCACCAGTCGCTGGAATGATCCAAGTATGACCTCAAAACCCAGATGACTTCTTCCAACTTATGCCACATTGTGCAGTTGCTTACACCCTGTTCCCTCAGTGGCTGCTGGAATAGCCTCTTCAACCTGTTCAGTGAGGTTGCCAGGCATATGCACTGAGTGAACTTTGTGACTTTTCCTGTCCCTTGCTGCGATTTCCCTAAGGGGTACCATCATTCATCACATGTTTGATCTGCCGACTATTAGTAGACTCTACCCTTTTGTGCTTGCCTTATCTTGATGCCGGATGAAACAGGTTTACCCAAACCAGATGAATTGAGTTCTGCTGGCTCAGATTCAGTTTCAGTGAAAGACAGCACCTCAAACTTATTGGTTAGATGGTTTGGTGTAACACCGTGGGATGCCTAGATCTACCATTGAAATGCCGCTTGCAGTCAAGTGGACGAGTAATGTCAGGTCCCATTTTTTTCTGCAGAGGATACAAGATACGTGGGATCTTTGGTACCAGCTCTTCAAACACACTGATCCAATCATTTGACAGTACTCAGGAGGATTTCCAGCTACTTATGAACATCAGCCAACTCATCTCATGTTCGAGGACAGTGTTTACAGTGGGGCTGCATTGTGGCTAGTACAATGTATTACAGGACAGTGAACAAGTAACTTTAAACTAAGCCTGCTGATTATCTTTTATATCTATTGAGCTAAAAAATTTACGAATTCTCTATAAGAATTAGAGCAAATATGCAAAACAAGATTTCTGTTAAAGCAATAGAAAAACCAGTGACAAAAATCACTATTCTAATTATTAGAAGACTTGAAAATAGAGTTAATTTGTCATAAATGTAGGAAATATACACTGCTCTTTAAGGGAAAACTAGATGTAACACAATGTATTAGAATTTCAGCTTCAGTAACTAAATTAGATTATGTGCATGATATTGGTTACTTCTGAAAATTCTCGAAAATGCACATTTATTTGCATTGAGATATAATGAAATTTGTGATAATCTATGCTTTGGCAGTGACTGTGAATCACAAACACTGATTTGCTATGAAATAATGTATGCAAAAACACTCATACCAGTAATTTCTACATCTACATCTACATTTATACTCCGCAAGCCACCCAGTGTTGTGTGGCGGAGGTCACTTCATGTGCCACTGTCATTACCTCCCTTTTCTGTTCCAGTCGCATATGGTTCACGGGAAGAACGACTGTCTGAAAGCCTCCGTGCGCACTCGAATCTCTCTAATTTTACATTCGTGATCTCCTCGGGAGGTATAAGTAGGGGGAAGCAATATATTCGATACCTCATCCAGAAACGCACCCTCTTGAAACCTGGCGAGCAAGCTACACTGCGATGCAGAGCGCCTCTCTTGCAGAGTCTGCCACTTGAGTTTGCTAAACATCTCCATAACGCTATCACGTTTACCAAATAACCCTGTGATGAAACGCGCCACTCTTCTTTGGATCTTCTCTATCTCCTCCATCAACCCGATCTGGTACGGATCCCACACTGATGAGTAATACTCAAGTATAGGTTGAACGAGTGTTTTGTAAGCCACCTCCTTTGTTGATGGGCTACATTTTCTAAGGACTCTCCCAATGAATCTCAACCTGGTACCCACCTTACCAACAATTAATTTTAAGTGATCATTCCACTTCAAATCATTCCGCACGCATACTCCCAGATATTTTACAGAAGTAACTGCTACCAGTGTTTGTTTCCCTATCGTGTAATCATACATTAAAGGATCCTTCTTTCTATGTATTCGCAATACATTCCATTTGTCTACGTTAAGGGTCAGTTGCCACTCCCTGCACCAAGTGCCTATCCGCTGCAGATCTTCCTGCATTTCGCTACAATTTTCTAATGCTGTAACTTCTCTGTATACTACAGCATCATCCGCAAAAAGCCGCATGGAACTTCCGACACTATCTACTAGGTCATTTATATATATTGTGAAAAGCAATGGTCCCATAACACTCCCCTGTGGCATGCCAGAGGTTACTTTAACGTCTGTAGACGTCTCTCCATTGATAATAACATGCTGTGTTCTGTTTGCTAAAAACTCTTCAATCCAGCCACACAGCTGGTCTGATATTCCGTAGGCTCTTACTTTGTTTATCAGGCGACAGTGCGGAACTGTATCGAATGCCTTCCGGAAACCAAGGAAAATAGCATCTACCTGGGAGCCTGTATCTAATATTTTCTGGGTCTCATGAACAAATAAAGTGAGTTGGGTCTCACACGATCACTATTTCCGGAATCCATGTTGATTCCTACAGAGTAGATTCTGGGTTTCCAAAAACGACATGATACACGAGAAAAAAACATGTTCTAAAATTCTACAACAGATCGACGTCAGAGATATAGGTCTATAGTTTTGCGCATCTGCTCAACGACCCTTCTTGAAGACTGGGACTACCTGTGCTCTTTTCCAATCATTTGGAACCTTCCGTTCCTCTAGAGACTTGCGGTGCACGGCTGTTAGAAGGGGGGCAAGTTGTTTCGCGTACCCTGTATAGAATCAAATTGGTATCCCGTCAGGTCCAGTGGACTTTCCTCTGTTGAGTGATTTCAGTTGCTTTTCTATTCCTTAGACACTTATTTGGATGTCAGTCATTTTTTCATTTGTGCGAGGATTTAGAGAAGGAACTGCAGTGCGGTCTTCCTCTGTGGAACAACTTTGGAAAAAGTGTTTAGTATTTCAGCTTTATGCGTGTCATCCTCTGCTTCAATGCCATCATCATCCCGGAGTGACTGGATATGCTGTTTCGAGCCACTTACTGATTTAACGTAAGACCAGACCTTCCTAGGATTTTCTGCCAAGTCGGTACATAGAATTTTACTTTCGAATTCACTGAACGCTTCACGCATAGTCCTCCTTACGCTAACTTTGACATTGTTTAGCTTCTGTTTGTCTGAGAGGTTTTGGCTGCATTTAAACTTGGAGTGAAGCTCTCTTTGCTTTCGCAGTAGTTTCCTAACTTTGTTGTTAAACCACGGTGGGTTTTTCCCGTCCCTCACAGTTTTACTCGGCACGTACCTGTCTAAAACTTATGAAGATATAGTTTTGTAAGCCTCCAAAAATTCTCAAAATTAACCTATTTTTACATAATTGTAGAATGAAATGAGAGAACAGTTGGTTTGAATGAGGATATCCCTACTGTTCTTAAAAATTTTATAAGAGTCCAATGAGTTTAAGCCTACAATTGACAATAACATTAAAGATTTATTGTGACACCGACAAATGTTCAAAATTTCACAATATATCACAATACAGATGGGTACTGATACAAACAAAGAAAGATTATGCAAAAGTGATGTAAAAGTAAAATATGGAAATCTGGAATTGGCACATGAATCTTGCACAAACAATCTCACACAAAGGAAGATTCCAGTCAGTTTTTTATGTAAAAATCAACTTGTTAAATGCACGAATATTTTACTTAGCTGTTTTTGTGTCAACTTGTCCTCTGACATGCCAAAGAAGAACTGCAGTGTGAGTTTATCTCAGTCAAAATCTGGAAAACTGTCCAGCACTAACTAAGCACATGTTCTGCCTGTTACAGCTGACAATACTCTGTCAGCAACCAATGAAAAACAAGATCAGCTTCAATAATTTATCAATGGTTGTTGGTAATTCATCTTGTTGTTGTAGTTCTCTTTTTGTCTGTGTTTGCTTTGTAATGTATAGTTATGGAAATATAGTTCTGCTGTGAGCAAACAAAAATCCTTTTTGTTTAATACCCAAAACATGTTTCAGAGAAGTTTTACCATCATTAGTTGATTCATTTATTCTCTTAGTATTACATACTGTTGGTTGTGTGGCTGTTTGACATTTGCGGTGCAGATGATATTTTGCTATTTGTTGGCAACATTAGCAGAGAGTCAAAGCTGTCAAAGAACTAAAAAAACTTGTAATGAGCAGGAACTGATGGCATACTCTCCAGGAACTCACAGCTCTGCCTCCAAAATATGTATAGTTGTTCCCCTCACCATCTACAGGGTTCTTCTGTAAATTAATGAGAATGGCCACTGAGCAGCAGTCCAGTCACCCCGCATCTTGCTCCCTGGTGGTGGATTTGTAATGGTGGTGCATGGGTGAGGTTCTAAGCTAAGCAACACACTGGGCAAGAGTTGCATCTGAGCTCTGAGGGAGTGAGGATCACACAAGGCACAAACTCTGCTTTTGATTTTTTGTCACGGCAGAAAAGGTGAAAAATGGAGCATTCACTAGAGCAGTGCTACATTATTAAATTTTGCTTTCATATGGGCCAAGTCAATCCCAAGACTTACAGAGACAATGCCCTGTCAATGGCCCAGGTTTTTCAGTGGTTCTGGGAGTTCAAGAACAGATGGGAGACCCTTCAAGACATGGAGTGATCTGGACACCCCTCAGTGACGGGTTTGAATGAAAACACGGCCAGAGTGAAAAAATTCTGGGCTCTGTCATTTGAGTGTAAGATTAATCACATCAATATGTGCAAAACAATGGTTCAGAAAATTATTTCTGAAAATTTGAGAACATGAGGAAAGTTTTTGTGAAATTGGTGATGAAAGTGTAGAGTGGTGAAGAAAAAGAATGAGTTGATATTTCCTGTGAGATCTTGGACCAGTTAGAAACTAAATCAAACTTTTTAGACAATATAATAACAGAAGACACTTTACGAGTGTACCCGTACATCCTCAAAACCACCAGAGCTTGGAGTGGCACACTTTGAACTCCTCGCATTTCAAGAAAATGTGAATGTCAAAGTCCAAGATAAAGACAACGGTCATTCTATTTTTTGACAAGTGTGGGCCCCTTCACACAGAATTTGTATCTCCAGGATGAACCAACAATACTATTTTCTACAAAAAAAAGTACTTCTGTGCCTACACAGATCTCAAATGGAAACAACTGGAGGTTTCTGCTTGCTAGAGGTTGTACCATGGCAGTGCTCCAGCCCATATTGCCTTACTTGTGACCACCAACCTGGCCCAGACAGGGGTTGCAACTTTGCCAAAGCCACTGCACAACACCAGTGTGTGCCCACCAGACTTTTTTCTATTCCCAAAGCTCTAGAGAAGCCAGAAAGGTCACAGTTTTGATCCAACAGGCTGTCACGGTGTCTTAAAGATGTTATCACAGCTGAGTTCCATGGATCCTTTATGACGTGAGAATTGCATTGACAGTGGTTCATCGAAGCCCAAAGGAGACAATTTTGAAGAACTTTGACAATATGTGCCAATTGGATCAATAAATTCTCATTACCAGACCCAGGTTCACTACTTTATGGACAAACCCAGTATGTATCTACTCACTACAATCATGCATATTTCCCAAAACGTTAAAAATCATTCAAAGTGGTACCTATTTTCAAAGCTGATGAGAAAGATAAATTGAAGAGCTATCATTTCATTATAACAACCTCCTTTTTAAAAGTATATGAAATTGGCAAGTTTCATAAACAATACTTGTTGAATGTGAACTAGTTGCCAACATTATTTTTGCAGGCAGAAGCCAACTGAGACAGCTATATATGAGTGTGTAACCCTATTAAATAAAACAGTGGATCTATTTTTAGACTTAACTAAAACTTTCAACAAGGTAAATCATAGAAATCTCATAAGAAACTTGAATACTGTGGTATTATGGCCCTGCTAAGCAAATGGATTTATTCATTTTATATTAATCCAAAGCAAAAAGTAAGCATAAGGAATGGAAAAGTAAATCCATATGTAGTATTAGAATATTTCCCAGAAGAATACCGAATCACTTATGGGGTACCTCATGGATCAGTTAAGGGACCTCTTCTCTTCTTTATGTATATTAATGGTCTGTAAATGCACTTGTGATGACAAAACATTATTAATAAAAGCAGCAAAAAAGAAGATATCCAACATGTAATAGACACTATTACAAGTCAGCCCACTAAATTATCAGCAATAATTCAACTCCTAATAAACCATAGAAAGACAGCATCTGTAAACTTCCATGGCTGTCAAACTAGCATCTCCAATTATCCTAATGTCATATCAGCAATCAACCCTTTGTAAATAAAGAAGTGACAAAGTTATTAGTAACTGGGTACAAAATGAAGTAAAATGAGCAAAACATGTTGAATCCATCAATTCCAAGCAGAATACAGACTGTTATCTTTTAAGGGTCCTAAAAGAATGCACAAATGATCATTCACTAATAGGCTCTTACTGTGCATATTATATACTTAGTAAATAGGCTCCATATTCTGGAGAAATTCCCCAGCAGAATAGGGGATGTGAAGAATCTAAAAGAGTGCCATTAGAGTTCTTACAAGGAATGGAGCTACTCAGTAATGTAAATCATTAGTTAAAACACTGAAAGCACTACCATTACCATGCATGTGTGTTACAGACACTTTAATGTATATTTTTGATAAAAAATTGAGTGACAATTAAAGTAGTGTGAGAAACATCTGTGAAATACACTGTCAGAATAAAGCATTAAATTAAACTTAAATATAATCCCAGATAATACAAGTTTGTGTTAGAGAGGTACATGCTATATGGGAATAAAACTGTTCCACAAGTTACCTGATGGTTTAAAATATATATTAAATATACACTACTACTCAGCCTGTAGAGTACTTTTTGAGCAACATGCAGTCACAATTAGGAGTGATCTATTGGATATTATTAAGCTATCGGACAGGCTAGTGGAGATACAGAAGAGGTGAAAAGTGGGATAGAGAATGGGACGGATAGCAGTGTAATGATGGGGGAATATGCATTAATACTGCCTATGTGAATATGCAGGGAGATGTGATGAGCTGTGCTGGGTTGGGGGGGGGGGGGGGGGGGGGGAGAGAAGCAGAGAAGGGAAAAATGATACACAGGTGTGCTGATGAGATGGAAGTCTTGTTCATTGGGAGCAGGGATGGGATAAGAGGAAGGCTGAGGGCAGGGACTAATGTAAGTTGAGACCAGGGATGTTATGGAAATGAAGAATGTGTTGCAGTGAGTGTTCACACATGCACAATTAGGGAAAGACTGAATTGTTGGAAAGAACCAAAATGGCCCATTGTGTGGACCAGTTGCACACCAGGATTGTGTGGCATGTTTGCCAAGCAAGAGTTTGGTCCAGCTGTTTATTGGCCACATTTTGGTGGTGGCCATTCATGTGGATTTTGGTGGTGGCCATTCGTGTGGACAGCCAGGCTTGCTAGTGGGCATGCCCACATAGAATGCTGCGCAGTGGATGCAGCTAAGTTACTAGAACATATAGTTGCTTTCACAAGTGGCTCTGCCATCCCTTGGTTAAGGAATGTCTGTGACTGGACAGGAGTAGTTATAGTGGAAGGATGTATGGGACAGGTCTTGCAGGTAGGTCTTTTACGTGAATATGAGCAATGGGATTTGAGAGGATGGGGTTGGGGGATAGAGATGAACAAGGATATTATACAGGTTGAGTTGCCAGCAGAATATCACAGTGGGTGAGTAGTTACAACAGTTCTTCTTTAAGAGCATGACAAGAGGTAGACAAAACCCTGGTAGAGAATGTGATTCAGTTGTTCCAGTTTTGGATCACGAGGGTATGCTCCTTTATCACCAGTCAGTGGGTATGTGGGGAATGGTATGTGACTGGGAAGATTGACGCATTAGAGATGTTTTTCTGGACACTGTGGGAAACGTAATTTTGATCTGGGAAGACCTCAATGCATATCTGGAGAGGGACTGCTTGTCACTGCAGATGCACTGAAAATGGATGGCTACATTGTATGCAAGGGACTTCTTGATGTGGAATGGGCAACATCTGTCAAAATGGAAGTATTGTTGGAGGCAGGGCCAACTGTGAAAGCAGCAATGTAATCTACTAGCAGAAACTGTGTGGCATTCTTTATGGATGTGACAAAAAACAAATTGTCTGCATGTGTGATTAGCCACCATGAAACTGTGGCTAGAGCATGCTGCATGACAGTGTGCTTGACTTCAGTGACTCACACACCTTTTATGCCATTTGCAGTCTCCCCACCAAACATCACCTTTTCTGAATTGCACAGGTGGGAACTCTGCTTGCAACATACCTATCCTACTTTTATTGTTGTTATTCCATTCGAGATGTCCATTGTTGCATTAAATGTGAATGTAACTGAAAGTTATATAAGAGCATCTCTACACTACCAATGCTTTTATTCAGTAAGTGACTTCAATATATGTACATAAATACATGATTATTTTTCTTTGTAAACTCTAGATTTAAGTCAAGTGTAATCTAGTACATCACACTGCATTTGACCAAATGAGCTAAATTAGTAAATAAATACTGTCAGAATACATATGCTTCTATTATCATTGCAGAATGTTTGTTTAATGTTCTTTTTTGTTTCTAGTTTGGGAAGAGTGAAATGAGAGAACTGCTGGATGAATGCCGGAGGAGAGGCAGTCTGCAGTAAGTAATGTTTCATAGCTTTGCCTGGTTTAAAAGAATAGTTAGTACAAACCATTTCTTTTCTGTGCAGGTTTTAACAACAAAATATTGTTTCTGATCGAAAAGGTCTTCATGATTCCATAGTCATGAACTAATGAATGAATGCTTGAGATATCATAACAGTATATAGTTCTCAGAAATATTATAATACAACATTATGAAGTGGGATACATTACTACTCATCACATAGAGGAGTCACTGAGTGGCAGACAGGCACATTGAAAGAAAAGTGTTTAATATTATTAACTATCGGACAAAGTCCTTTATCAGCTGTGAACAAAATACATGCAGGTATGCACATGCACAACTCACACTGATGTTGACAGACATCTCTAGATGCTAAGGCCCAAATGCAACTGGCGACGACATAGGCCATGTGTATGTATGAATTATGCATATGTGAATGTGTGTGTGTTTTGTCTACATCTTATGAAGGTCTCAGTTTGATAATATAAAGCACTCTTCTTTTAATGTGCCTCTCTGCTGCTCAGTGTCTCCTCTACGTGATGATATATATCCTATCTCATACGCAAGAGGATGTCGTTATCAGGAGAAAGAAAATTGGCATTCTACAGATCGGAGCATGGAATGTCAGATCCCTTAATCGGGCAGGTAGGTCAGAAAATTTACACTAATCAGATTCAGAAGGATTTAGGCTGCAGTACGTACTGGGAGATGAAGCAGCTTGCACAGGATAGAGGAGCATGGAGAGCTGCATCAAACCAGTCTCAGGACTGAAGACCACAACAACAACAACAACAATAACTGTCGTCTTCCATCTTGATTGATTGGTTGGTTGGTTTGGAGGAGGGGACCAAACAATGAGGTCATCAGTCCCATGGGTTTAGGGAAGGATTGGAAAGGAAATCGGTCATGCCCTTTCAAAGGAACCATCCCAGCATTTGCCTGAAGCAACTTAGGAAAATCATGGAAAACCTAAATTAAGATGGCAGGACTCGGGATTGAACTGTCATCCTCCCAAATGCGAGTTCAGCGTGCTAACCACTGCACCAACTCGCTCAGTCTTCCATCTTGAATTTTTCATTGTTTGATCTCAGAAACTCTGTGTGTGTGTGTGTGTGTGTGTGTGTGTGTGTGTGTGTGTGTGTGTTGCTCAAGTCGAAATTATGCACACAACAATGAATTTTCATGCACAGCATTGTTGTTAATTTCATTGTTAAACAACGGTTTACATATTTGAAATTGTGGCTATCTTTGCAGTTCAGTAGGACTTCTAAAGGGAAACACATAACAGTAGACCTTAAAAGAAACTTGAAATTTTAAATAAGTTGAAATGAGATTCTTTGTAGAAACACATCTCTCTTGAGTAAAATGTCGGATGTTATGAAATAAAAAACACGAAGATGATATTTGATAGTATGCTACCCAACCAAAGAGTGAATTGAAAAAAGGAAGGTTATGTGAAACACTGAGAATGATGATGTGGACATGGCTGTTTATAGATGGTTCATAGAACAACACTGTAAAGGAATGCTAGTCATGGCCCAATAGTAAAAGACAAAGCAGTTGCATTTAACAGGCAACTTGTGAGATTTGGCTGTCAGACTGGAAAAAAAGACATAAAATGTGACAGCTGACAGCCACTGGAGAGAGTTGCTCAGCTAACAAAAGAAGATGCAGAGGGAGAGCTGGAAAGTAATAGAGGAAGAAGATTCAACTGCCGATGCTCTGTACAATGCTGATGAAGCTAGTGTTGTTTACAAGATGCTACCTTCAAAAATATTAACTGCCAAGAATGAGAATAAATGTCATAAGTACAAACAACAGAAACAGCAAATTAATGTTTTGTTGTAACACGAATGAAAGTCATAAACTACAATTCATGGTGATTGGGTGAATTGTGTGAACTGTGGTTTATTTGTCTTATAATGTAGATAATCTAAATAATTTGATTCAGATACAGGAGACACAACAAATTTAGGTAAAATTTCACCATTCCAATATCCACATTTCTTTCAGCACATTGACAGACATACACCTCAAATGCAAAATTGTAGTCAGGAGTAACTGTGGGAGGACAGAGGAATATTCTCTTCGTGGTTCCATAAAACATTTGAATCAGCTCTGAGAAAAGAGCTGAAGAAAAAAAAGCTTCCACTGAAAGGTATCCTTCTACACTACTGGCCATTAAAATTGCTACACCAAGAAGAAATGCAGATGAGAAATGGGTATTCATTGGACAAATATACTAGAACCGACATGTGATTACATTTTCACGCAATTTGGGTGCATAGATCCTGAGAAATCAGTACCCAGAACAACCACCTCTGTCCGTAATAACGGCCCTGATACACCTGGGCATTGAGTCAAACAGAGCTAGGATGGCATGTACAGGAACAGCTGCCCATGCAGCTTCAACATGATACCACAGTTCATCAAGAGTAGTGACTGGTGTATTGTGATGAGCCAGTTGCTCGGCCACCATTGACCAGACGTTTTCAATTGGTGTGAGATCTGGAGAATGTGCTGGCCAGGGCAGCAGTCGAACATTTTCTGTATCCAGAAAGGCCCTTACAGTACCTGCAACATATGGTCGTGCATTATTGTGCTGAAATGTAGGGTTTCGCAGGGATCGAATGAAGGGTAGAGCCATGGGTCATAGCACATCTGAAATGTAATGTCCACTGTTCAAAGTGTCATCAATGCGAACATGAGGTGACTGAGACGTGTAACCAATGGCACCCCATACCATCACGCCAGGTGATACGCCAGTATGGTGATGGTGAATACGCACTTCCAATGTGTGTTCACCGTGATGTCACCAAACACGGATGCGACCATCATGATGCTGTAAACAGAACCTGGATTCATCCAAAACAATGACGTTTTGCCATTCGTGCACCCAGGTTCATCATTGAGTACACCATCGCAGGCACTCCTGTTTGTGATGCAGTGTCAAGGGTAACCGCAGCCGTGGTCTCTGAGCTGATAGTCTATGCTGCTGCAAATATCGTCGAACTGTTCGTGCAGATGGTTGTTGTCTTGCAAATGTCCCCATCTGTTGGCTCAGGGATTGAGATGTGGCCGCACGATCCGTTACAGCCATGCGGATAAGATGCTTGTCATCTCGACTGCTAGTGATACGAGGCTGTTGGGATCCAGCACGGCAATCCGTATTACCCTCCTGAACCCACAGATTGCATATTCTGCTAACAGTCATTGGATCTTGACCAACGCGTCCAGCAATGTCACGATACGATAAACTGCAACCGTGATAGGCTACAATCCGACCTTTATCAAAGTCAGAAACGTGATGGTATGCATTTCTCTTCCTTACACGAGGCATCACAACAACATTTCACCAGGCAACGCTGGTCAACTGCTGTGTGTGTATGAGAAATTGGTTGGAAACTTTTCTCATGTCAGCATGTTATAGATGTTGCCACCGGCACCAACCTTGTGTGAATACTCTGAAAAGCTAATCATTTGCTTATCACAGCATGTTCTTCCTATTGGTTAAATTTCATGTCTGTAGCACGTCATCTTTGTGGTGTAGCAATTTTAATGGCCAGTAGTGTAATTGATAATGATTCCAGTCATCTTTATGATGCAGCTATGAAGTCCATTGGTATAGAAGCACTCTTTCTTCCACTCAGTGAGACAGTCTTGATTGAGTCTATGGTCCAGGGAATTCTGAAATCAATTAAACATCATGATCAACATGCATTTCTCATAGTCTTGCTTAACAAATATGATAATAACTCCACTGAGGGTATGTCGAAGGCATGGAAAACAGTCAGCTTATGTGATGTTGTTTTGCAAACAGCAAAAACATGGGACCAAGTGGTGAACAATACCATAATGGAGAGCTGGAGAAAAGTGTGGCCACCAATTGATACTGAGTTGGAGCCAGTACTCAGTGAAGGTGTCGAGCCAGCAAATTTGGAATCATCATTTACTGACACGCTATGCATTGACATGTCCCACAAGATTCCAGGATGAAGAGAAAACTTAAAGAAAATGCTGCTAAGCAGCTGAAGAAGGAACACTAAGATGACCAAACCTCAACAGATGAAGAAATAATTAAAAGTGCACAAGAAAGTAATTATGCAAGTGATGAAGAACAGAATGAAGGAGGAAAGAGCATGAGGGTTTCTCACACTGCTGATGTTGAAGCTGAAGACATCTTCCTGAAATATATTATGCAACAACAAAATGCATGCTTGTAAAGCAGTGGCTTGGAAAAGGAATGCTACATGGTAAGGCCAGTTTCTAGAGAGAGAGAGAGAGAGAGAGAGAGAGAGAGAGAGAGAGAGAGGTGCAACATAATTATGATCAGACACCATAGAGGGTGCACACAACATGGACTATGTTATGCTTTCATCTTACATCATCCAGACGATTCTTTGGTGCAATTCCCCTGGTAACAGCAATTTTTTTTACAAGTAAGTAGTGTAAGAGAACTCACATGTGTTTACTGGGCCTTGATAGCTGTTCTTCATGAAATCTCTCCTCCACTAATTATTTGTTTTAGTTACCTGATTGTCAAGTTACGGATACAACACCTTGGAGGTGTTGAAATCTTTTCGTATTTGTTGATTGTAAGAAACATTAATGATATGATATTGCTAATGGTTTTATGTAGTTCACGTAACACAATCCAGAACCTACATTTAATATGTCTTTAACAGTAGCAGCATAGTCACAGAACAGTTGCATTCTCAAACTTGGTAACACAGCCACTGTGCTTATTAGATGTTCACAAATCACACTTCATATGATTCTTACAAACACTTAACAGAATATTTGAATGGAATCATTTAGCTGATCAATAACGTGTTTCACTTTTGGAGCAACTGCAAAATGTTAACTACACTCCTGGAAATTGAAATAAGAACACCGTGAATTCATTGTCCCAGGAAGGGGAAACTTTATTGACACATTCCTGGGGTCAGATATATCACATGATCACACTGACAGAACCACAGGCACATAGACACAGGCAACAGAGCATGCACAATGTCGGCACTAGTACAGTGTATATCTACCTTTCGCAGCAATGCAGGCGCTATTCTCCCATGGAGACGATCGTAGAGATGCTGGATATAGTCCTGTGGAACGGCTTGCCATGCCATTTCCACCTGGCGCCTCAGTTGGACCAGCGTTCGTGCTGGATGTGCAGACCGCGTGAGACGACGCTTCATCCAGTCCCAAACATGCTCAATGGGGGACAGATCCGGAGATCTTGCTGGCCAGGGTAGTTGACTTACACCTTCTAGAGCACGTTGGGTGGCACGGGATACATGCGGACGTGCATTGTCCTGTTGGAACAGCAAGTTCCCTTGCCGGTCTAGGAATGGTAGAACGATGGGTTCGATGACGGTTTGGATGTACCGTGCACTATTCAGTGTCCCCTCGACGATCACCAGTGGTGTACGGCCAGTGTAGGAGATCGCTCCCCACACCATGATGCCGGGTGTTGGCCCTGTGTGCCTCGGTCGTATGCAGTCCTGATTGTGGCGCTCACCTGCACGGCGCCAAACACGCATACGACCATCATTGGCACCAAGGCAGAAGCGACTCTCATCGCTGAAGACGACACGTCTCCATTCGTCCCTCCATTCACACCTGTCGCGACACCACTGGAGGCGGGCTGCACGATGTTGGGGCGTGAGCGGAAGACGGCCTAACGGTGTGCGGGACCGTAGCCCAGCTTCATGGAGATGGTTGTGAATGGTCCTCGCCGATACCCCAGGAGCAACAGTGTCCCTAATTTGCTGGGAAGTGGCGGTGCGGTCCCCTACGGCACTGCGTAGGATCCTACGGTCTTGGCGTGCATCCGTGCGTCGCTGCGGTCCGGTCCCAGGTCGACGGGCACGTGCACCTTCCGCCGACCACTGGCGACAACATCAATGTACTGTGGAGACCTCACGCCCCACGTGTTGAGCAATTTGGCGGTACGTCCACCCAGCCTCCCGCATGCCCACTATACGCCCTCGCTCAAAGTCTGTCAACTGCACATACGGTTCACGTCCACGCTGTCGCGGCATGCTACCAGTGTTAAAGACTGCGATGGAGCTCCGTATGCCACGGCAAACTGGCTGACACTGACGGCGGCGGTGCACAAATGCTGAGCAGCTAGCGCCATTCGACGGCCAACACCGCGGTTCCTGGTGTGTCCGCTGTGCCGTGCGTGTGATCATTGCTTGTACAGCCCTCTCGCAGTGTCCGGAGCAAGTATGGTGGGTCTGACACACCGGTGTCAATGTGTTCTTTTTTCCATTTCCAGGAGTGTAGTTGATTGAGCATATAGGGCCAACTCAAAGACGATTCACAAAAACATACACACACAGATGTTCACATGCTGATAACTGATCCAGGACTGACTAAGGCATTGTTCATTATGCACATTTGTAGACTCATTTATAAATGATAATTAAAATTAGGTATTACATTTTTATTTACAATAATGAAGTTAGCTAAATTTGGGGTTATCGAATTATAGTGAATCAAGGAGTAATCTGATTTAAGCTTGCTTTGGACAACTGGATGATTGATCCAAGTTATAAGAACTATATTGTGAATACTATGTGTACTCTTATGGAGATTCACAACTCCCACAAAAAATGGTGAAAATATGGAAGTCTCTAGAGTGAATAATTAGCAAACTAACAAGTTTTTCTAATGAAACTGGGCATTTTTGTAAGCAGAAAAATTGGGGCTATGAAACTGTGGTACTGAATTTCAGAAATAATCATCAATTGCGAATTAGAAGTTTTGTCGTCTCTGATGAGCTCAATGTTGATGGGAGGTAAACCCTAATCATACTTCCTTCATTCCTTCAAATATTCAGGAAGACAAAAAGTTTAATTACTGATAATTTTTGAAATATGACGTTTTTAGAAAATGTAAGATGTATGCTTAGAAGATGAGTGTGCTGGCTTTCAAATGAGATTACTGTTTCAGTAAAAAAACCACTTAATTTGCCTCAAATTTATCTCCACATGTTTTTGGAGCATTGTAAATTACTGACAGCCACTTTCTGTAACAGTTGTACATGTGATATTTATACAACCAGATCAAATAAATAAAACAAAATCTTTCTGTCAGAAAAACTATAAGAACAAGTGGATGTTTCTATTCTATTCTATTCAACTATCTCTGTTACTGCACTCAGACAGTGCTCATGGTGATGTATCTAATGAAATTTAAACAACATTTTCATGCATAATCTTCACACTCAAGGTATTTAAACTATAATTTCTTTTAATAAATTATTATAAATTGTTGCTAATCTGTGTTACCACTATTTTTTATGGTTTGCCTAAATCGATTTAACCCTGTGATGAGGGTGTATAGTTGTTGTGTGCAATCAGACTATCTCAATAACAGCAACCACTTTCAGTGGTAGGAGGATCTCTTCCTTCACACGTTTATGTTTAATGCCAAGAGCATTTGGAGAGTACAACACTTTTGTTCAGTTATCTTATAAGGTGCCATATTCTGGAGAAAGTGTTTGCATTCATGAATAATATTCTTAATCCAGAAAAGGGCAGCTTCACTATGCAAACTTGTTGTAGGTCATTGTTTTGGAGTCTTAGAATTTTAATGCTGCCATCTCCATACATATACTATATCACAGTTTTCGTTGTTGACAGCATTGACTCATTCAGAAGAATGTGCAACATTCATTCAGTAAACACTAGATAGAAAAATGAATGCAGCTGAATAAACTTCCTTAACAGTAGGACAGCAGAAGGGACCAAAAGGCAACCCTCAACTTTTGTTTCCATAGTAATGAACTCTTTTTTTTTTTTTTTTTTTTTTTTTTTTTTTTTTTTTTTTTTTTTTTTTTTTTTTTTTTTCCCACTAAACTTCGTGATATTTCCTTGTTTCTTCTAGTAGTAGTTTTTGCATATTCTTGCTTCATGTCTGTTGTACTTCACATGATTTAAGAATTCTGCCACTGAATAGAAGCAGTGATCTAATAAGTATGCCCTTAGGGATTTGTGAAACAGAGAAAATGAAGAAATAACTTTAATTTTATGTGGCAGACTATTGTACATTTGTATTGTGCTATTTGCACTGGAAGTTTTAAAGGCTGTTGTCATTACTGACTGAACATGGATTTTGTCTTTTTTCCTGGTATTATGTTCATGAACAGTACAGTTTTTATTTACCTCTTTCATATTTTTCCTCACATATTTACAATTTTCTAGAATGAAAAGACGGGGAGAGGAAAGATGGAAGACTTTTGAAAGAGGGACCTACATGAGTCAGTCTGTTTTGCATGGTGCATTGCTCTTATAGCTATTTTTTGTGCCAGAAAGATTACTGAGCTACCAGGTGTGGTACTCCAGAATATAATTGCATACTGTAGAATACTGTGGAACTGGGCAAATTATGCAACTGTAACAGTATGGAAGCTTACTTTGTGTGGAAGTAAGCATAAGCTGAAGCATAATTTTTTTAGTGTCATATTTGATTTTGTTGTATGTGTTATATAATTATGTGTGTTATATAATTTGACAATAGTGCACTGCAGTTTGCTAAATTTTCATGATTTCATGGAAATTTCGTGAAGTGTAAGTGGAATAGGGAAATAGTGTGAAAGTGGTTCAGTGAACCCTCTGCCAGGCACTTAAGCATTAATTGTCATGTCAAATGTATATCTAGAACAGTGGAAGTGGTCAGTAAACCCTAGTGTAATTCCTTTTTAGAATATACTGTCCTCATAATGACAAAGGTACTTAAATTGCAGTTTGCTTTTATCAACAATTTCTGCCTCAAATGAAGATATATGCATTGTCAGCCAAGTGAGGTGTCGCAGTGGCCTACACACTGGACAGTGATTGAAAGTTCTATCTGGCCATCCAGTTTAAGGTTTCCCAATATTTCCATTAACGCGTAAGGCAAATGCCAGAACGGTCCCTTTGAAAGGGCTTGTCCAACTTCCTTCCCCTTCCTTTCCTGGTCCGTGCTAGTGCTCTGTTTTGAATGACCTAATTGTTTATGGGATGCTGAACACTAATCTTTCTTCCTTTCTCCGTGCATTGTTGGAAAGGTTTGCATGTTCAACATTGTGAAATACCTTTTAAGTAGTATTTCATGTGTTGTTGTTATTTGTCTGATCAGTTTCGTAGTGTTTTTGCCTGTAAAAGATGTTTACAATGATATTGTGTCAGCATGGTCTCACTAATGAAGAGATTTTATATATTCTAGAGTATACTGAATCAGAAAATGACTTATCGGATTCATGTGGAGGTTTTCTGCCAGAGACACACTGGACAATGATTGAAAGTTCTATCTGGCCATCCAGTTTAAGGTTTCCCAATATTTCCATTAACGCGTAAGGCAAATGCCAGAACGGTCCCTTTGAAAGGGCTTGTCCAACTTCCTTCCCCTTCCTTTCCTGGTCCGTGCTAGTGCTCTGTTTTGAATGACCTAATTGTTTATGGGATGCTGAACACTAATCTTTCTTCCTTTCTCCATGCATTGTTGGAAAGGTTTGCATGTTCGACCTTGTGAAATACCTTTTAAGTAATATTTCATGTGGTGTTGTTATTTGTCTGATCAGTTTCGTAGTGTTTTTGCCTGTAAAAGATGTTTACAATAATATTGTGTCAGCATGGTCTCACTAATGAAGAGGTTTTATATATTCTAGAGCATACTGAATCAGAAAATGACTTATCGGATTCATGTGGAGGTTTTCTGCCAGAGACATCTGGCGATGAGGATAATGAGACTGAGGAGGATTTATTGTCCATAGACATCTTTTCATTGCAGTTCTTTCCACTACAGTCTCAGGAGGCCACTGACACAACAACGAAGAGGCCAGCTAAAGATTAAAAGGAATGGAAGGTCACTAACATGTTACCTGAAAGAAGGGCTGCGCTGAACATCCTGAAGAAGTTTGGAGTACCAACTTTGTATGCTTGGCACTGTCAGTGCTTTCTGACCCCATTTTGATGAATTAGCTCTGCATGTCATAATAAAGCACGCAGACTCAAATGCACTATGTGAAATAAAAGGTACCACTTGTAGCATATTGTTGGAGGAATTTGAGGCAATTATTGGTATCACCCACACCAGGGAAGTATTTTGTGCTGAAGATATTCACTTGGATGACCTTTGATCATGTTCTTGGGGGTCTTATTTTAGGAGGGTTAGAATGATGGGAGTCAGATTCAGTGAACTTTCCAGATTGCTCTGCTTTGATGAGGAGTCATGCTGAGCTCAACACATTCTTCTCAGCAAGCCTGGTTTTATTTCTGATTTATGGAAGTTATTGTGAAACTGCCTCCTCTGTTACAACTGTGGTGAAGATATTACACTGTTAATGACTAATTCCAAATAAAGCAAGTTACAGGTTTAACCAGTTTATCCCAGACAAACCTGACAAATACAGGCTCAAGTTATGGATAGCTACAGATGTGGCATCCAAGTGTACTTGCAATGCCTTCCAGTAGCTTGGGAAGGAGGAAGGCCGACTGGACAACAAGCCATTGGGACAATATGTTGCTCATATTGATGGAGCCATTTCTAGGCCTTGGAAGGAACATGACAAGAGACAACTTCACACTCTGTTTTTGACAACAGACAACTTTACACTTTTTTAACAACAAACAACTTCTTCACATCCCTTCAGCTTGCAAAGAACTTCAGCAGAATAAATTGTTGTTAGTGGAAACAATGAATGAACTTTGCTGAGAAGTCCCCAATGGTGCAAAGAAGAAAAACTCTATCCTACATTCCACAATTATCTAGTAAAAGGCTGATAATCCAAAGTGCTCCCTGACAGTGTACCAAGGGAAGAACAGTAAGAGTGTCACTATTTTCAACAAGGTACATATTGAAGTAGTAATGAGCAATGAAGGAAAGAAGGAACAAGAAACTGTTATCTTCTGTAATGTCACAAAGTACTGTTTGGATATTGTTGATCAAATGATTCATAAATATTCAACTGAGGTTGCTTGTGGGATATTGTCTATGAATGTCTTTTACAGTATCCTGGACATGGCAGCAATAAATGCAATGATTATCTGTAGTCAAATAACTTGAAGAGGAAGGGGTTCATTCTTCAGCTGGAAAATGAACTTACAAATGGGAAACAACAAAGAGCAGTACAGGAGCATAAAAGCCAGTTGAATAAAGAAGCTACCATAGGAGCACACAAATCAAAAAAAGCAAGAGAAATGTCAATTTAAAATGCACTATGGAAGAATATGACATCTGTGAGAAATACGTAAAAGCCATCTGTGGAAAAATGGTTATAAAAATACCAACACCCTGCCTAAACTGGTAATTTAATGTTTAAAAACAAACAAATGAAAGTAATGAAGAAATGTTGGAAACTTCAGAAATGGATTACATTTCTGCAGAGACTTGCAAAGTTTTGTATTCAGCGCACTAGCCTAAAAGCGTTAGAATTTCAAGGTAAGATTTTGATTGAAATTTGTCCATGACATACAAATGAATGGAAAAAAGATAATTCTTATTTTAATCATGAAGTGAATTTTTAATGCAAATCTCATTAGTGGTCAAATGACCCCTTCTTGGTGTTCTAGAGATACCATATTTGCCATTGTTCTAGTGTTACACATTGTACAGAAAGGTGTATACTATCCAGAAGGCTTCCAGCACAACTCAGAAAAGGAGTGATAAACCCCAAATCTTCAAATGTAAAGTGAAGAGTTTCCTTGTAGTACACTCATGTTCTACACAAGAATTCCTCAGAGTAGTTTAAAGCTTTCCTGTGTAATGTACTGTTTACTCATTTACCTTTACAAATTTGTTCTGGTTTTATTATTTTGTTTCATTACCAAAAGCTTGGTCATATGGCACATGAGGAGGAAAGAAAAGATATATTTTCCATGTTTTGAACAGATAGGTGATTTTGGTGTTACCTAAGTCAATTCACTAATCATTGGCACAATTAAATCTTGCGGAGGTCGTCAGCATCATTGTCAGAGTTGTTCATTTTTAGCTGTTTGTCTATTAGGACAAAATTTAGACACTACAGGCCATATCCTTGTAAAAGCTTTTGTAATTGAGGGGTAATGAGGTAAGTTTTGTTTGTATTTTTTGCCTAAGAAATTTGTGGCAGTCTGTTGTCTAAATCAACTTAATAACTTTTCACTTGTTGTCACAAGAATGACTTGGAGGTGTATTCAGCATAAGCTTTTCAAGTTTTTTCTAGAAGGGATTTGGAAGATTAATGCTAGCATACAGAACTGAATCTAAAGATGGATATATAAATGTTGAAATCTTTTTGCATACTAATGCTCTAATATGGAAGTTATGTATTCTTCATGTTTGTGTGAAGTGTAATTGAAGTGGAAAAGCTTATTCACACCACTCATAAAAAGCCGAGGTTGAATCAAGACACCATTTGCCTCTGTTATGTGAAAGTTTTGACTTATTATTTAACAATTTTCTTATTAGGAAGGGACACAAAACATTAGCTGATGTTAAATATTTACTCATCTAAACAGTGTCTTCTCTTTGCTACGTGAATGGGCCTAATGTGATGTACAGACTTATTATAACCCCTGAAATCTAAAAAAATAAATAAATAAATAAAAGTCTACCTAGTAACCCGGCTAGGTACTTAGTTACAAACCTGAGGCAAAACCATTTTTTTAAGTCCATTGAATCTCAGAGCTTTTGTGTGCCTTATAATAAAATTCCATAGGTTTTATATGGAGGTGGCTACATGACAGAACTATATTTGTACACATGTCACATCACGATTTTTCCTCCCAATAGCACACAAACAGGTTGGCGTAGGAGAGTGGCATACCAGTTCCATGGCCAAATTATGGGCAAGAGCAAAGTCAGCCAGCCTGTTGCACAACATACAGCTGAACATAACATGATTGATTTCAGTGGCTGCTTCACAACCTGGGCCAGCTGGATCCTCCCCTCTACCAACAGGTTTTCTAATTTCACAGATGGGTGTTATCCTTAAAACCCACTCTCCACTCCCGAAATCATCTCAGTCTCAACCTACAGTAACCTAATGTCCCCACACTCTTCACCTAACAGTTTCCTCTCCTTCCATCATATCACCTCTGAAGAACTTATCTTCACTGTTCACTGTTAGTGATCTTCTCTAGTATTTTTTACTGTATGTAAGAGCAAGGAATGCCAATTTCATCACATATATGAAATCTGCTCCAGAAAAAAGCAATGAGAATAATGCTCTTATCATGAAATCTGGCAAATTGTTCACTGTAAAATGAAGTTGAAAATAGAAATAAGAGACCATAACAGGAAACACACATGTACACTTTAACTAAGCAGCCAGAAATTTTAGCAGATACTGGCAGGTTTGGATGGGAATTCAATTCTGAGACAGCTACTCTCTTAGACACAAGGTATTCATTCCACAGAAACTTGTACATAAGATAGTAGCTTTTATACATCCTCATATCTCATGTTGGCAACTGTGTGGAATGTTAAGCGTACTAACAATAGCTCCACAGTAGATCTGCCCACTCATGAGTCTTGTTCTGAAGAACAGTCCACAAACTAAAAATAGGCTGCATTTAATATTCTGTCAAAGTCTATTTCATAAAAATGAGAATTCGATGGTGACACTCATGAAATATGTAATTAAGGTTGTGTTAAATACATATCACTATTTATTTGTGGTCCTTTGTAACATTTTGTGATTTATTCAACAATATATAGGTAAACTTTTCTGTAGCACTCGGGACTTCACAAGTGGACACAAGTAAACATAAGATGATACAGTAAATCCAAAAACTAATCTTGGCCAGGAAATTTTTTATGCTATTATTTGAAAATGTCAAATTAGCAACTATAATTTTCTGTTTCTATTTTATGTGTTTACATGTTTATTGAAACATAAGTTGTCTTCTCAATTTTATATAGGCTCAGAGGAAGGAACCGTGCAAGTTATTTCAGTGGGCAACAAAGGACCTTCATAACTTGGCAGCTAATGACAACAGCATATTTCTCTGATAACGATGTGAGTATATAATGATAAGAAATGACCTTTGGACCTCATTACTTCATGAACCAAAATTTTGTTAAATTTTGTGTGTAAATCAGATCCTTAAGTCATTATTACACACAGACCACGAGGAGACATCAGACAGACACGGGGACAGCTGCAATAAATACATAGAAATAACCATCAAAGGAACTGAAAATCATGTCAGAAACTGTAAATGAAAATATGGCACTTGCAAATTAAAATTTAAAAACTTCCTATCTTATAAAGATAAAACATAAATAGTTATGTCTGTTGATGATCCAACTACAATTAAAAAAAAGGAGAGACAAAGTAGTGCAGTTATCACAAAAAGTATTGATTTGTCTAAATATTTGAATTTCCTGAGATTGCATATTGAAAATAAGTCTTATTAAACTTAACAAGTGTTGAAGTTGAGTAACATTTTATCATTATGTAATTGCTGATTTTGATGGTGAAAGTGTCGGAAAGTTAATGTATTTTGCATACATCCATTAGTTCAAGTCATGCAGAATAGTATTCTGAGACAGCTACTCTCTTAGACACAAGGTATTCATTCCACAGAAACTTGTACATAAGATAGTAGCTTTTATACATCCTCATATCTCATGTTGGCAACTGTGTGGAACGCTAAGCATACTAACAATAGCTCCTCAGTAGATCTGCCCACTCATGAGTCTTGTTCTGAAGAATAGCCCACAAACTAAAAATAGACTGCATGTAATATTCTGTTGAAGTCTATTTCATAAAAATGAGCATTCAGATGGTGACATGAAATATGTAATTAAGGTTGTATCACAATACATATCACTACTTATTTGTGGTCCTTTGCAACATTTTGTGATTTATTCAGTGTTCTTTCCCCATTCACATGTCAGCTGGGAAAATCAACATAGTGGCTGGTATAAGAACCAGGGATACTGTGTTCTGGCAGAAGAAAGCAAGGCTGTGAAAACGTTAATGGAACAGTCATCTAGATCACTGGGTCATGGAAGGCTTAGTGGATAAGATGTAAATGAGAAGTGAATTGCTAATATTAGATGAGTTATGGAAACTTGAGACCTGAGGTGGCTGTCAGTATAAAAGGCTAGAAGTGATTTTACATTGTTGATACATGAGATAAATTATTTCACATTTGACTCTCTCTTTGACAGAATAGGTCTTTCCAGAACCAATGCAAGTAGTGCACATAGTGTTAAAAAGGTGTATAAAATGAGACTTACTATGGGTACTGGTACTGTCATAGGGATAAGAGCTGCGAGGAAAAGAAAGTACTTCGAAAGGAGCAGGGAGTATGACTAGGATACTGCTGATTTATTTCTAACCTTGTAAAATCTTACTAGTAACTTGAGGTGTACCCTGGTGTTGGTGATAACTATCTGTTGTAATGTAGGAAAAACCATTCCTCTTCTTTGATGATGTGGATTATGTTTAAGCCTGAATGTTTGCTTAACGACATAAATGTACTGTTAAAACACCCAGCCAATGCACTGATAATTTGACATATTTATATGACATGACTATTTTCAGTCAATGTTCACTGGTTGTACAGTGAAAACTACTACATTTTTACATTCATGAACTATGCTGTTTTACAATTCTGCTCATTTGAGTTGGCTACTGCAAGCTCCTTACCAGTATTTATTATTGTAGTTCATCAAAAATTAAAAATGGGACAAGTTGGCAATTAGAGAAACTCACATCCATTGATTGCATTTGTCTCTAACAATGAGAATGTGCCACAAACAAATATGGTCAAGGTTAAATTACCAAAGTAAAATTCTGTACCATTGTTTGGGAAAAAATTGGAACAAAAAATTTTCAGTTTTAAGTAACACTATTTTTGAATTTAAGCTGAAAACATCAGTTAAATGATTCAAGAAGCTTACACACATACAGTTTAGAAGTAATGATTTATACACTTTATTCAGATAAGCCCATTGTGAAGAGGAACTGATTTGGCAGTTCTTCCAAATTAATTTACTTGAGTTTGCTGTGCTAACATAGTCAAAAAGTCCAAGCTTCCTCAACAAACACATCTGTCTTCATTATATGTGCCCACCTCAGATAATATTTCAATTAAATCCAATAAATTTTATCTCCCTTCAATGTTTTGGAATACTTCACACACTCCTTGGCAATTCTTATCTCAGTAGAAAGCTGGATTTATGCTAAAATTACAATCTTTATTGAATATTCATGCTTTTATTACATGCACATACTATGTAGTGTCCATACCATTGAGCACACATCACAGATTCCCATCTTATAATGTTGATCACGTCTAACTCAAAAACCAACATTGTCATTCTGTGCAATGAAAATACCTGCATTATTGTTAACTGAGTGATATTCCAAGGAAAATTGCAGATGAAAAAAGAAGTATTTTAGGACAAATTCTCTTTAAGTTGTAGCTTAATACTGTGCAGAAAGTTTGGCAACTTTGTTTTGCATCTTGGTTAACATTATTTCACTCTTGTCTTCTGCTTTCAGTAATAATTCAAACATGGTCAGATGTTCTAGGCCGATACTTAATGCAGCTCTGTTTCTGTGTAATGGTCTGCAATGGCAGTGTTTACAACTTGTACTTTTTCGTCCTGGTATACATATGAAATTACTCAATCCATTATAGTACTATATTTGTTTCTTTATGTACATGTATTTTTTTCTGTGGTTGTAACTGTGTATGATAACTGTGTACAACAACATGTAGATTTTTAATGCCACCTTTTCTCTGATGTTGTTAATTGGGAGATCACATGTGTGAACTCTTTTAAGATTTGACAATTATGAAAAGGATAGATTGCTACTCACCATAAATATGACATATTGAGTTGCAGACAGGCACAGTGAAAAGTCCGGCAGTCATGTGTGTAAGGTATGCCTGCTTGTGTGAATGTATATGTTTTACTTTCTTTTCTGAAGTAGTTTTTGGCCAAAAGCTCAGTGTGTAATATTCTTTTTATTGTGACTGTCTGGAACTCAATGTGTCATCTTTATGATGAGTAGCGATCTATCCTTTTCATAATTGTTGATGTACCAACCTGGACTTTCCATTGTTTTGTTTTAAGATTTTATATTGTAACTGGTGTGAAGATGCTGTTCGTTATAGTGCACAGCAAGCAATACATTTATGTAATGAGATATTTTCTTGAGGAAATTTAGCTGTATTTGAAAATCAAGTACATTAGATTTAGCTTATTCTGTTGCTTTCATGGTGATCATGCTCTATTGCAGTGGGAGAAAGAGGGCAAATGAATAAAGGAAAATGACTTTTATGCTGAGTCTTGCACGTTTTGAGGTTCAGGTTTAAGTTTGATAGGGTATTCAGACTCATCTATTTCTCCAACACTGAGGGTACCAAACAAGCTGCTTGTTCAGATACTCTGGCTTTTTATTCCTTCTAATGATTTCTCTTGTTTCTGTTCCCTATGAAACTTGTTGCACCCATTGCTCTCATTGATTGCTATCTTCTGTATAACGAGCTACCTAGGTATTTTTTAAACCTAAAATGGTATCCAGCACACCTGTTATCATTAATTGGAATAAATGGTAATCACAAAATAAAATAAACTTCTCACACTTTAAAAGGACAACATAGTATAGTGATATCTGGCCAAATGTAGATGGAAAACTTTGAAACTGGAAGAATAATAAAAGCAATTATATTACTTATAGTCTGTTTTGGTTATTGTCCATTTTACATTATTGTTGACTTTTCCTCATTGACAAAGACCAAAAGACCTTTCAGAAAATTCAAAACTAGTAATCTGGAAATTTTAAATTAATATAAGACACATTTCATATTTAGTTTAGACCACTTTAATGGGAAGTTTTAGACACCAAAAGCTGGGAGAGCTGCCTCTAATATTAATTAAAATTTGTTTAGTACTCAAAGAATCAGTTACATTTTCTATTATATAAAAAATAAAAAATGTACACCTCCCTCCACTCATTTTACACAAATCAAGAGTATACTTCATGACCATTTATGAAAAGTAGTACATTAATTCATTATCAGCACTTTTTTTCTACTTGCTAATTGCGCTCAATTTTGACTCAGTTCACAGATCCTCTTTGACACATCTCCACTGCCTCTTCTTATTCTTTCAATAGCCTGGCCCATTCCTGATAGCTTCATATCTCCCAGCTAAGTGATCTTGTCCGTCATGTCCGCCCCGATAGTTGAGTGGTCAGCGTGACAGATTGCTGTCTTGGGTCGGGGATTTTCTCTGCTCAGGGACTGGGTGTTGTGTTGTCCTCATCATCATTTCATCCCCATCCGGAAATATGAAGTTCCTCTCCAGTGGCAAAAATGGTAGTTACCTAGGTGTGTCTTATAAACTTACTATTCTGTTTCGGATATAATTATTAGAGGGCAAATTTAAATAAACTGAAAAGTTTGAAGCCAGTGGGGAACATAATAGAAGACAGGGGCAAGAAAGGTAAGGAGGCTAGTGAAAGGGGTAGGCAAGCCCATGGTTTCATGCAGAGTGTAAGAAGCCTGGTCTAGAGGAAGCATTTACTACCAAAATGCAGACAAGTGTTATACTAACCATTTTATGTTCCAATACTTGTGTGCATCAGAAAATTAGTAATGAATAAAAGGCAGGTGGTATTTCAAAGAAGCAGAATAGAACTTACTAGAAATGATAGAGTAAGTTATGAGATGGTGAGAGTAGTAGTGAAAGAGAAGCCCATGAAAGAGACCATAGAGGACAAGATTAAGATGGTATGAGCATGTTAAAAGTGTAGGAATTGGCAGGATATGGAGACAGGTGCATGAAATGACAACAGGAGGCAACAAACCCAGCCACATCCTGGAAACTGTAGAAAGTGTTGATTATGATGCTACATTCTTAAAATGCAAACTTCTTGATAATTTTGTGTGTTAAGTTTTCCTTAAACATTCACAAATTCTTCAATGGTTGGTTGTAGTAGCCAAGAAATTAGCAAATGTCTGAATGATGGATTTAATGAAAGCAGATGTAAGTATTAAATCTGTAAATATTAGAAGTTTAAATGTAATTCATGTACATAATTTTACTGTTTATTGACTGAGGATCATTAAAATTAATGAAACTCAAGTTTTTCTAATTACATTTTTGTAATGTGTTTATCTGACATGTTCCACACCCAGGATGATTCCCTCTTTTACGGGTCTGTGGAATGAATAATTAATCTAATCTAATCTAATCAATAACATAATATCACCAGCTGTTCATAATATTTGTTTTTCATAGTCATCAGTGTATTTAAGATTTTCTTCAAATAATATTAGAATTCTAAGCTCAATAAATTTGTTAATCTGCGGTTACGTAATAGAAGTGTAACTGTTAAGCTTTGTTTTCTCCTTACTGCCTTATGTTTATATAGTTAACTGTGTTTAATAAGACGTAATGATGAGTGCCACTGAAATGCAACTTCTCTTCAAGTATATTATGCTTCTGTACTGTTGTTCACAAATTAAAATTCTGTGTCAATACAAAAACTCTTTAGCAGATAAGAAACATACTTTTTTTTAAAAAAAAAAACTGATATTATAGTGACTATGGCTTCATGCACATACCATATTACTCTTATGAGAAGACATAAGTTTCACATTGGAGGTGTCTTTCTGTATTTGTGTCTGTAACTGCTTGTTTAATTTTCCAACATCTAAGAAACATTTTTTGAAAAGATGTATACTAAATGAAGACTTTCTTGCATGTGCACAGAGGGGCATACAGAAACTTCTGAGTAATGGGACATATGTTGCCGCATACCCACTGCATGATGGACTGTACAAATCTAAGACAGTTAAGCAAGACAGCTGTAAGAGAGAGGTGAGTACCTACGACATTCAAAGGTTGTTCATAGTTGTAGGTGTATATGTGGTTCATTGCAAGATACTGATTACAAACATTAGATTAATTGACATTGTGCATCAATAGTTGGATATTACCTGAGAATAGTGGAGGTTTTTCATTGGAATTGTTTTTACATCTCCTCAATATATCACACTATGCGTTAAGACCTACTTGTAATATACTAAACATCAGAACAATAAAAATATTGCGTGAATGTGTTAGCTTGATTTGTGTATGTCAACCAAGGATATGTCTATTGTGTGAGCATAAAGACTCATATAATTATGTCTCTTGTACAGTATTATCTGTCATTGTACACAGGAAAAATTCTGTTTTAGTAGATGCTAGTGTTAATATCAGTTTTTTGTGACTTCTTACTACAATAATACATCAATTATTAGTGTATTAAACTACTAAAAGATCTAAAAACCCATAATGCATAATGATGACACAAGTATTTTGATATTTAACTGCAACTCATCACTAAAAAGTATAGTCAGGGAAATAATACAAAAACTGTTACTAAGAAATTCCAAACAGATAAAAATGACTGACAGCTACTAAAAATAGAGATTAATGAGTACCCACTAAATGAAACTCTTTGTGTGAAATTCCTAAGCACCTAAATGGATATATGGATAAGTTAACAAAAATCTCTTTTCTGCTTGCTTTGCACCTAGGGTTTCTTCAAGTTCTATTCATGTGTGGAGTTTGTTCTAGGTGGCATGGAGAAGGTAATTGTGTTTGAGATACCTCATTATGTTTAAGCTCAGTATATGTTCTGTGATACTGTAACAGATTGAAGTTAAATATATTGGGTGGTAGTTTTGTGAATCACTTCTACTACCTTTCACATAGATGGATGTGATCTCCACTTTGTTCCAGCTACTGGGCACAGTTACCTGTCAGTGGTGTTACCAAAACACCTCCAAAATTGATTCTTCGTGTGAGTTTTCTGCCACTATGTTCTGAACCTGTGACACATAAGAATGTGTGCAATTTGCTGCATTCTGATGTCCACTCTTAAGTCACCCTCCCAGTATATCCAAGCAATTTTAGGTCACCTGCTATTGCTCTATTGTTGTGTCTGTTAGCTTTCAGAACATTTTTCCACAGATTTTGGAAATAATCAAACCCTAATTTTCTGAAATGGTGATAATTTGAACCATATCTCTTTCATCTTTATTAAGTTGTTGTTTCAGCATCTTATAACCTTTAATTTGTTTCCTATGTACATCATGTTCCATTTCACTCAGAAAACATATCCAGCTTTGCTGTTTTATTTTTGTTGTCTTTTTTTTTTTATCGCTGCTGTGTGTCACTCATACTCGATATAGTCTTCTTGTTTCTTTTATTGGAGATGTTTCAGGTAGGCCTGTTGCTCACATTTTGTATTTTGAATATGAACATTTATTCAAACAATGGAAAATCTAAGATGGAACAATGGTATGAAATAAGATAGATTGCAGCTCATCACATAAAGAAGGCACTGAGCAGCAGACAGGCACATTGAAAGAAGACTGTTAGATTTTATAAACTATCATACAAGATTTTATAAACTATCATACAGAATCCTTCTTCAGATGTAGACAAATACACACCCATTTATATGTACATGACTCAAACACATGACCACTGTCATATTCAAACACTCTAAAGCCTGACAAGCTAACCTCAGCTGGGAGGTGTAGTGGAGGTACAGAAAAGGCATGATTTGGGGAGGAATGGTAACATGGTAGGCGTGGGGAAAGATGCTTTAGTGCTGCCTATGGCAGTGTGTGAGAGTATGGTGGAGATGGTAACTGGATGGTGGGCTGCTAGATGCAGCATTGGAAGAACTGTGCTGTAGGGGACATAAGGTGTGTGTGAGTCTGGAGTGTGGACAGGGAAGGGGATATATGATGGTGAGGGACTGAAACTAATGAAGGAAGGTGAGTTTTGTGTGTGGTGAATACATATTGAACCTACTTTGTGTTGTTGTTATTCCATCCTAGGTTTTTACTCAGTTATTTAATCTAGAAAGCTTACAGCATAAAAAAAATGTTGCTAAGACTTGCCATATAGTGTAACAAAAACAAAGTAATAATGAGAAACTATCCTTCAACTGTCACATTAATATACTTCCATCACCTCACCCAGAAATTTGTCCAAGGAAGTTAAGAAAACAAAATTATACGAATTGTAAGTTTGGCAACATTTCTGAGCCTATGCATTGAGTAGCCTTGAAATAGAATACAAGTGTAAATAATTTGTAAACAGAACTCTCAACTGTGTACAATAGAATATTAAATCTAATGGTAAACAAACAATGATGCCAGCATTTTTTGGTCATTTTCATTCACTGCTTCAAAGTGGAATAATTTTCTGGAGATGTGCTACTTATATCATTAATATATTTAGATTGCAAAAAGAGCAATGACAATAATTTATCACCTCAAAAACTGAGTTTGCAAACTTTACTAAAAATGAGCTCAGTCTTCTATTTGTCACATGTTTATTCATCAATAAAAATGTGTAATTTACTACCGCGTAGACTTCCTCATGAAAAATGGCAAACAAACACATCACCATATCAGAAGACAGTTAAATAATCATGTAATCTTTTTCAGAACACCATCTTATGAAACAAATGTTGTTCACTCTCATGCCTCCTTATACAATAATATGCCAGTGTGTGTTCTTTGGCCTGACAAACCGGACAGAGGTTGGCCTGTATTTACCTAATGTAGGACAAATGACGGGTAGCATACTGGAGATGGTGGAAGTACTACATCTCACCTCTAAGGGCTAGCAGCTTGATAGTTTAGAAGAGTTAGAGGTATATAAAAGTAAGATCACAAACGCAAACAAGGTGCTCAAAGAACAAGTAGACTTTAGGTGTAACTGGTTTCCTGCAGGAACTCTAGTTTGCCCAATATACAATTGACATGGAAGCTGATCTCTTATGTAGATTGTCCATGGCACAAGTAATAGTAAATGTATGAGCAAATTTTTCATTATGGTTTCCATGTATCTTGCAACAAAAGTTTGTGAATTTGTGGGCATGCAGTGTTCACTGATATGAAGGTTGATGAAGGTAGGGATGGCCATAACAAGCCTATCCTACCCCCTACTAGCAATTTATTATCTGTCATTAAAGACACAGCTTTTCACTGTGTAATTTAATTGTGTGTTTCATTTCAGATGATGTTAACACCTTCTTGAGAAAGGTACAGATATTCTCATTATTCTATGAATTATTTCATAATAATTCTTGTATTAGATGATACGGTGTATATTATCTACCACAAAGGAAATGTTTTGGTAATGGAAATTTGTGGTAAGGTCTTATGGGACCAAACTACTGAGGTCATCAGTCCCTAAGCTTACACACAATTAAATTTAACTTAAACTGACTTACACTAAGGATGACGCTCACACCCATGCCCGAAGAAGGACTCGAACCCCCAACGGGGAGAGCCGAACGGACCGTCAGAAGATGCCTCAGACTGTGTGGCTACCCTGTGCAGCAGGAAATGTTTTGGTATAGGTTTTAGTGTGACTACTTGTTGTGTAATCTGTGATGCTATGGAATCTTTTATGAACACTTTGGAGATATTTTATTCAAATTTTATTTATATTATTTCTAAATTGTATTTAAAATTGCTTTGGTGAGGGTAATTCTCACTGGAACTTGGGAATAAAACTAGCAAATCACACCATATGTGGTGCTAAATTTTTGTATGAGTTATTGTAACTTTAACGGATTTTGGGTTGATTAAGTACCAAAAATGGTTGCATTTTATTTTATTTGGTATTATATTGATACAGAAGAAGCTGAGTTGCACAGTTGCTGTAGTGTAGTGGTTATGAGACTAGACTGTTACATTGAGGGTCATGGGTTCAAAACTCACTTGAACTGAAAAATTTTAATTTTTATATTCTGTTCTAATACATTCTAGAAGTATCCACAAATGGCAAGAATCATTGTACTGGAATGTTCTGTAGTTGTATATATACCGTATGTGTTCTGACCGGAGGCAGTTCGCTCCGTGCTCTTGTATGTGCAAGTGCTGAATAAACATTCGTTAAGAGAAGTTAGTGTTCCTCATTCATCTACTTACACCTTCTTCTACATGACATTATTCTGGTGGAGGTGCTGGGTATTGGAACTTGTGATACCGAATATTATCGACAACACAGTGGCTCCCATCAGACCATGACAGAGCCACTGTTTACATATCGAGAATCCCGAGTTAGAGCCATATTCAGCAGATCGCAATCTATCAGAGACAGAAGAAGAAGAGGACATTACAATGACAGCAACTGTATGCCACCACATGAGAGATCCTTCCGGGTTCTCTGGTGACGATGGCCAAGATCCAAACAAGTGGCTGAACTGAAGGTATATGAGCGTATAGCCAGATTTAACAAATGGGATGATGCCGTGTGTTTGGCTAACATATTTTTCTATTTGGAGGGCACTGCCAAGCAATGGTATGAGAACAGCGAGGAGAAGTTCACAAGCTGGGAAGTATTCCAGGCGGAACTGCACAAGTATTTTGGCGACACACAATGACAGAAGTGAAAGGCTGAAGATAAATTAAAGTGCAGGGCACAGCGTCCAGGAGAAACGACAGCATTCTACATTCAAGATGTCTTGGAGCTGTGTAAAATAGTGGATCCTAGAATGAAGGAGGAAGATAAGGTTGTACATCTCATGAAGGGTGTTGCTGAGGACATGTATCAAGTCCTACTCCTGAAGGAGGTTTTGACAGCAGACGACTTCATAAAATGGTGCCAGTATATCAAGACAATGCGTCAAAAAAGAATTACACACAAGAAGTTTGAACAGCTCCCAAATGTGATGGAGGAAGAAACTGATTTCACAAGTGTTCTTCGACAGATAATGAGAGAAGTTCAGAAGGCTCTCAGATTGCACGGTGGGCAAAAAACTGGGACACTTCAAGAGATCTTAAGGGAGGAAGTGGAACAGACATTGAACCCAATCTCTTGTCCTTCATTTCCCTTTAAAATGGTAAAAAAAGTCAAGACCCAGGCAAAGTTATGTTCCTACAATCCCGCATGAGGAACCTGTTTGGGCACCAAGGAAGAATGACATCTGGAGGACCCAGGATAACAAACCAGTATGTTTCCACTGCAGATGACTGGGACATGTGGTGCCCTATTGTCGAGAAAGGCAGCAGATACTTGATGATACCCAAGCCAGAAGACAGCAGACTGATCTTAGCCGACGCCAACTCCTGGATGACGAAAATGAACAAGGAGTTGTGGGTGCAGGATGATGTAGGTCACTAACGCCGCTAGCTAACTGCTGGAGAGAACACTGCCCAACACACCAATCCAGGTCTCCATCGCCATTTAGAAGCTCCAGCTGATCACGTAGCCCCTGCAACTAGTAAAACTAAAGGGTGAGGTGAGGCCGCTGAAGAGAAAAATCCTGCACCGTTGATCACTACAAAAATGATAGGAAACAACTTTGATATCCTCATGGATGGCTGACCAGCCCAAGCTCTTGTGGACTCTGGAGCATCATATTCAGTCATTTCAGAGAAGTACTGTCGCCAGTTGCAGAAAACCGTATTCGTCGACAGCAAGACATCTCTGCTGAAGGTGGCTAATGGGAAATACATAAAACCTGCAGGAAGATCTGTCATTCATGTGGATATAAGTGGCCATAAACAGCCCTTAGAATTCATCTTCTTACAAGAGCGTAGTCGTGACGGCATTCTCGGATGGGACTTTTTGAAAGCTTGCGCATCCGAGTGTGTGAAGACTTTGTGTGCTGGACGAAGTGATCATTCCTGCATTCAGTACTAGAAAGGTAACTGTCATGTGTCATGCCATGCATCAACCCATGGATCTTGTAGTGGAATGTAAGAGAAGCATACCACTGAAGAATAACTTGGTCTCTGTCGTCTCATTTAAATATGGATTCGGTGAATTGTGGATAGTTAACTGTCGCCGAGAACTGCAGATTCTTCCAAGATGCATGTGCGTAACAAACACTGAGCCGTTAATTGCAGAACAGCTGAGCATCGTAGAAACCTCCTGTGCCGAGTCTTTGGGCATAATTAGTGCTACCATCACGAGACAAGATCTTCTAGCTCAACTATCACCAGATCTCAGTAAGGAACAACAGAGGAAGCTGCTTGCCATTCTTCAAGAGTCAAGTGCTTCAATCCACAGATTAAGTGCAAATTAGACAAATCGATGGTGAACCACCGGATTAGCACTGGAGACCATCAACCAATAAGCCAGAGAGCATACTGTGTGCCAGCAACAGAACATAAATAATTCGTGATGAGGTAGTGAAAATGATGAAGAAAGACATCATTCAGCCTTCGCAGAACCCGTGGTCATCACCAGCGGTTTTAATCAGAAAGAAGGATGGCGGTTGGTGCTCTTTTGTTGATTACAGAAAGTTTAATAAGGTAACTAAAAAGGACGTTTACCCTCTTCCACGAATTGGCATTACACTAGATTGTCTGAAAGGGGCTAAGTTTTTCGCAAACATGGACATGTACTTGGGATACTGGCAAATTGAAATAGCTGAGGCTGATTGTGAGAAAACTGCATTCATCATTCCTGAGGGCCTGTATGAGTTTAAGGTAATGCCATTTGGTTTGTGTAATGCACCAGCAACTTTTGAACGGATGATGGATAATATACTAAGTCACATGAAGTGGATGATGTGTCTTTGTTACTTATAGAGGGTGGTCCATTGATAGTGACCAGGCCAAATATCTCACAAAATAAGCATCAAACGAAAAAACTACAAAGAACGAAACTCGTCTAGCTTGAAGTGGGAAACCAGATGACGCTATGGTTGGCCCGCTAAATGGCACTGCCATAGGTCAAACGGATATCAACTGCGTTTTTTAAAATAGGAATTCCCATTTTTCATTACATATTTGTGCAGTACCTAAAGAAATATGTATGTTTTAGTTGGACCACTTTTTTCGCTTTGTGATAGATGACACTGTAATAGTCACAAACGTATAAGTACATGGTATCACGTAACATACTGCCTGTGCGGACGGTATTTGCTTCATGATACATAACCTGTGTTAAAATGGAACGTTTAACAATTGGGGAAAAGGTTGATATCATGTTGATGTATGGCTATTGTGATCAAAATGCCCAACGGGCGTGTGCTATGTATGCTGCTTGGTATCCTGGATGACATCATCCAAGTGTCCGGACCGTTCGCCGGATAATTACGTTATTTAACGGAACAGGAAGTGTTCAGCCACATGTGAAATGTCAACCGTGACCTCCAACATATGATGGTGCCCAAGTAGGTGTTTTAGCTACTGTTGCAGCTAGTCCGCACATCAGTAGCAGACAAATTGCACGAGAATCGAGAATCTCGAAAACACCGGTGTTGAGAATGCTACATCAACATCAATTGCACCCGTACCATTTCTGTGCACCAGCCATGGCTATGACTTTGAACATCATGTACAGTGCTGCCACTGGGCACAAGAGAAATTACGGGATGATGACAGATTTTTTGCACACGTTCTATTTAGTGACGAAGTGTCATTCACCAACAGCAGTAACGTAAACCGGTATAATATGCACTATTGGGCAACAGAAAATCCACAATGGCTACGACAAGTGGAACATTAGTGACCTTAGTGGGTTAATGTATGGTGCGACATTATGGGAGGAAGAATAATTGGCCCCCATTTTATCGATGGCAATCTAAGTAGTGCAATGTATGCTGACTTCCTACATAATGTTCTACCGATGTTACTACAAGATGTTTCACTGCATGACAGAATGGCCATGTACTTCCAACATGATGGATGTCTGGCACATAGCTCGCATGTGGTTGAAGTGGTATTGAATAGCATATTTCATAACAGGTGGATTGGTTGTCGAAGCACCATACCATGGCCCGCACGTTCACTGGATCTGACGTCCTCGGATTTCTTTCTGTTGGGAAAGTTGAAGGATATTTGCTATTGTGATCCACCAACAACACCTGACAACATGCATCAGCGCATTGCTAATGCATGTGCAAACATTACAGAAGGCGAACTACTCGCTGTTGAGAGAATGTCATTACACGTATTGCCAAATGCATTGAGGTTGGCGGACATCATTTTGAGCATTTATTACATTAATGTGATATTTACAGGTAGTCACGCTGTAACAGCATGTGTTCTCAGACATGATAAGTTCACAAAGGTACATGTATCACATTGGAACAACCAAAGTAAAATGTTCAAACATACCTACATTCTGTGTTTTAATTTAAAAAACCTACCTGTTATGATCTGTTCATCTAAAATTGTGAGCCGTATGTTTGTGACTATTACAGCGCCATCTATTGCAAAGTGAAAAAAGTGATCCATCTAAAACATTCATATTTCTTTATGTACTACACAAATATGTAATAAAAATGGGGGTTCCTATTTAAAGAAAAAAACGCAGTTGACATCCGTTTTACCTATGGCAGCACCATCTAGCAGGCCAACTATACCGCGATCTGGTTTCCCCCTTCAAGCTAGACAAGTTTCGTTCCTTGTAGTTTTTTCGTTGATGCTTATTTTGTGAGACATTTCGCCCCATCACGATCAATGGACCACCCTGTATAACGTTATAGTGTTCTCAGAGACATTTGATGAACACATAAAAAGCCTGATGGCCATTCTTAATTGTCTCCAACAAGCCAGACTGAAACTTAATGCAAGAAAGTGTCTCATTGGAGCAAAAGAAATCAGAATACTTGGACACCTTGTGTCAAATGAAGGTGTGTGGCCAGACGCAGAAAAGGTGAGATCTATAACGGAATTTCCTATTGTTAAAAGTAAAAGTGATTTGAGAACCTTCCTCGGATTATATTATTATTAGTGGCATTTTATCAAAGACTTTTGTATCAAAGCCAGGCCACTCCAAGGGTTGTTAAAAGCCGATGCCAAATTTATCTGGGGTGGTGCTCAACAAGATTCTTTTGATGTGCTGCAAAAAGCTCTGATGACTGACCCTGAACTTGGTCTGTATGTTGAGAGAGCACTTACAGAACTACACACAGATGCCAGTGGGTATGGGATTGGTGCTGTTCTGGCACAAATTTCGGATGGAAAAGAGAAGGTTATAGCCTATGCTTCTAGGACACTTAGAAAACCAAGAGAAAGTACTCAACAACTGAAAGAGAGTCTCTTCCTGTGATCTGGGCCATATGCAGATTTCGACAGTATCTCTATGGAAGGCCTTTACAGTTGTCACTTTGTTGGTGGACAGGTCTTAAGGATCCAACAGGATGACTCACCAGGTGGGCACTACATCTTCAAGAGTATGACATTACCATATTGTATAAAAACAGAAGAAAACACCAAGGTGCCAACTGTCTCTCAAGAAACCCTGTGCAAGACCATCAAGACTTTGATGAAGATAGTGGTGACTGTCTCGCTGCATTCCAGGATCTCTCTGTTGAGCAGAAGAAGGATGCCAAGATATCTCAAATTACGCTGACGCCAAGATATCTCAAATTATGCTTGCCTTAAATCGGTCAGAGGATGTGAAAGGACAATTTAAGGTAGTTAACGGATTACCTTGCAAGAAATACTTTGATCTGTTTGGAAAGAGGTGGCTACCAGTGAGTCCTAAACATATGTACTTAGATGTTCTACAGAAATGCCATGACACACCTGAGGCCAGACATTTAGGATTTATTAAGACGTATGATAGGATCCGCTAGAGATTTTTCTGGCCGGTTTTATTTAGGAGTGCCTTGTCACTATGTGTTGCACTACTGACAGTGCCAGAGGAGAAAGGCTGTTCCTCTGAAACCACCTGGCTGACTCATACCAATTCCACCAGCCAAAACGCCTTTCCAGCATGTTGGGATTGACCTCCTCCGACGATTTCCAACGTCTGCTAGTGGCAATAGATGGATTATTATTTGCACTGATTATCTGACACACTATGCCATTACAAAAGCTGTGAAAACAGCCGAAGCATTTGAGGTATTCAAATTCGTCATAGAAGGCATTGTATTAAAACACGGTGCCCCAAGGTTGTTAATTACAGATCAAGGGAAAGTTTTTCAATCAAATCTTGTGACAGATAAACCACTGGTGCAACACTACTCATCGCAGGACGACTGCCTACCACCTGCAAACTAATGGGCTTACGGAACACCTTAATAAGACCTTGGCCAACATGTTATCAATGTTGTCAGTGTTGAGCAGAGCAACTGGGATGAGGTGCTATCTTTTGTGACGTTTGCCTACAACACTGCCAAACAAGACACCATAGGATTTACACCATTTTTCCTGGTGCATGGGTGTGAGGTAATGACAACAATGGACACTCTGTTTCCGTTACATCCTGATGACATGGATGATGACTACATCTGCCAGGTGTCAACCAGAGCTGAGGAAGCTTGGCAGTTAGCTTGACCCCGCATGCAGACAGGCTCAAGAAAATGATCGCCAAAGGTATGACATGAGCCACCACCCTGTAGTTCACCAGCCTGGCGATCTTGACTGGATCTTCATTCCTGTTTGGAAGGTTGGTCTCTCTGAGAAGCTCCTCAGGCACTACATTGGACCTTATAAGGTTGTAAGACAGTTGTCTGATGTTACTTATGAAGTTGAAGATTTCGACCCCAACACGAGACAACGAAAGATCATTGATACGGTCCACAACCTTTGAATGAAGCCCTATGAGGATCCTGCAACCCAGGGTAAATTCGAAGCTCCAGTGACAGGCAACAAGTGGAAAGGTGACAAAGAACATAACGGCAAGGGAAGTTCTAAGAAGATCACTGCCAGGGTGAACATCAGTCATCAGGAGTCGGAGTATGCAGGACTGATGACTTGTTCCCAGACTAGGGCGATGTAACACCGAGATGCTGTTGTTTTAAGGGGGGAGTAATGTCAGCAGGAGTAGCTGAGTAACACAGTTGCCGTAGTGTAGTGGTTATGATACTTCTGTAGCTGTACGTATACCGTATGTGTTCTGGCCAGAGGCAGTTTGCTCTGTGCTCTTGTATGCGCAAGTGCTGAATAAACCTTCGTTTAGTGAAGTTAGTGTTTGTCATTCATCTACTTACACCTTCTTCTACGTGACAATATTATTAGTAATGAAAGTATTACAATGGAAGAGTGCTTGTTTAAAGAATATGCATTTTAGCCTTTAGCACAGTGTTATTAGTGGCCCCTAGTTGTCAGTAGACTCATTTCAATTACTATTGATATTTCACCATTTCATTATTATTGTTACTTCATATTAAGTTTTTGTGTTATGACAAGAAATATGCTATCTCTTACCCCAGAAAAAGTTTTTACAAATTTTATCATGACTACATGTAAGGTCATCAGTGAAGCCATATATATTATATACTTGCAAAAAATTTGTTTTGCCTGTTGGTGATTTGTATTGTAACGTGGCTACATATTTGCGAGTCATGCCAGATGTGGCACTATATTTCATGCAGTTTGTTATTTCTTTAATGGAGTTTGGGTTGATGATAACTAATAGGTGGTTACAATTCATTTTATTTTTTCTTCATGTAACTTGTAATGTCAACATTACAATACTATAAATTTTGAATTAGATGATTAATACTGTAACAATATTATGAGAAGGAAAGTTGCTAGTCACTGTATAGTGGAGATGCTGAGTCACAGATAGGCACAACAAAAAGATTTTCACACTTAAAGCTTTTGGCCAATGGCCTTTGTCAATAACAGACACACGTAGACACACAAACACACACACACACACACACACACACACACACACACACACACACACACACACACACACAAACGCAACCCACACACAAGACTACGGTCTCAGGCAACTGAGTAATAGTAAATGTAGGAGCAAATTTTGCATTATGGTCAGTTGCCTGAGACTACAGTCGTGTGTGTGAGTTGTGTTTGAGAGAGAGAGAGAGAGAGAGAGAGAGAGAGAGAGAGAGAGAGAGAGAGAGAGTGTGTGTGTGTGTGTGTGTGTGTGTGTGTCTATTGCTGACAAAGGCCATTGGCCAAAAGTTCAGCTGCTTACAAAACAGTATGTAATATTTCATGTACAACAGGAACTACTGTCAATATTCATGCCTTATTGGCATAATTATTATAACATCGTCTGTAACTTTGTTTTTGTAGGGTAGTTTGATAATTGACACAATGTCAGAAACTAGTCACCACCAATAAAAAAAAGATATTTCTTATTGCAGCTTATGATGGAATTCCAACCATTTATTTCAGTCAGTTGATATAGTTTCTGAAGGATTCAAAGAAAACTTGGAGTCTCATTTCAAATAGGTACCCTACTCGTACAATTATAGTTGGTGGTGACCTCAATCTACCTTTGATATGTTGGTGAAAATACATGTTTAAATTCAGGGGTACTTACAAAATATCATCCAAAACGCTTTCTCTGAAAATTAGTTTGAGCATATAGTTCTAGAGCTCACTTGAAGTATAATGGTTACGAAAATATTCTTGACACCTTAATAACAAATAATCCTGAACAAATAGTGAGCATCGTGACAGATACAGTGATTAGTGACCACTAGGTCATTGTAGTGAGATTGAATATGGTAACATCCAAATCTACCAAAAATAAATGCAAAACATACCTATTTGAAAAAGCAGATGATATTTATCTTTTTAGTTGTTGTTGTTGTTTTAGCCCTCAGTCCAAAGATTGGTTTGATGCAGCTCTCCATACCACTCTATCCTGTGCAAGCCTCTTCATCTCCAAGTAACTATTGCAACTTACATCCTTCTGAATCTGCTTACTCTATTCATCTCTTGGTCTCCCTCTATGATTTTTAACCCCCACGCTTCCCTCTAGTACTAAATTGGTGATCCCTTGATGCCTCAGAATGTGTCCTTGCACTGATCCTTTCTTCTAGTGAGGCTGTATCACAAATTTCTCTTCTCCCCAGCTCTATTCAGTACCTCCTCATTAGTTACATGATATACCCATCTAATCTTTAGCATTCCTCTGTAGCACCAGATTTCAGAAGATTCTATTCTCTCCTTGTCTGAACTGTTTATCATCCATGTTTCACTTCCGTACATGGCTGCACTTCGTACAAATACTGTCAGAAAGGACATCCTGATACTTAAATCTATACTCAATGTTAACAAATTTCTCTTCCCTAGAAACACTTTTCTTGTCATTGCCAGTCAACATTTTATATCATCCCTATTTCGGCCATCATCAGTTATTTTCCTTCCCAAATAGCAAAACTCATCTACTACTTTTAAGTGTCTCTTTTCCTAATCTAATTCCCTCAGCATCACCTGATTTAATTTGGCTGCATTCCATTACCCTTGTTTTGCTTTTCTTGATGTTCACCATATACCCTCCTGTCCATTCTGTTCAACTGCTCTTCCAAGTCCTTTGATGTCTCTGACAGAATTACAATGTCATTGACAAACCTTAGGGTTATATTTCTCCTCCATGTATTTTAATTCCTACTCCAAACTTTTGTTTTGTTTCCTTTACTCCTTGCACAATATACAGATTGAATAACATCTGGGATAGGCTAAAACCTTGTCTCACTCCCTTTCCAACTACTGCTTCCCTTTCGTGCCCCTTGACTCTTATAACTGCCATCTGGTTTCTGTACAAATTGTAAATAGCCTTTTGCTCCCTGTATTTTATCCCTGCCACCTTTCGAATTTGAAAGAGAGTACTCCAGTCAACAATGTCAGAAGCTTTCTCTAAGTCTACAAATGCCATAAACATAGGTTTGTCTTTCTTTAACCTATCTTCTATGAGAAGTCATAGGGTCAGTATTTTTTTTTGTGTTCTACGTTTCTCAGGAATCCAACCTGGTCTTCCCTGAGGTCGGCTCCTATCAGTTTTTCCATTTGCCTGTCAAGGATTTGTGTTAGTATTGTGCAACCATGATTTATTAAACTGATAGCTTGGTAATTTTCATGCTTATCAGCACCTGCTTTTGTTGGAGTTGGAATTATATTCTTCTTGAAGTTAGAGGTATTTCGCCTTTCTCATACAACTTGCTGTCCAAATGAAAGAGTTTGTAATGGTTGGCTCTGCCAAGGCTACCGGTAGCTCTAACAGGATATTGTCTATTCCCAGGGCCTTGTTTCAACTTAAGTCTTTCAGTGCTTAGTCGTATTCTTCATGCAGTATCATATCTCCCTTCTCAACTTTATCGACATCCTCTTCTGTTTCCATAATATTGCTTTTCTGCTTTCCCTCCTTTGCTTAGGACTGGTTTTCCATCTGGGATCTTGATATTCATATAGGTGGTTCTCTTTTCTCTGAAGGTCTCTTTAATTTTCCTGTAGGCAGCATCTACCTTACCCCTAGTGATATATGCTTCTACATCCTTACATTTTCCCTCTGGCTATTCCTGTTTAGCCATTTTGCACTCCCTGTCAATCTCATTTTTTAGACAATTGTATTGCCTTTTGGCTGCTTCATTTATTCCGTTTTTATATTTTCTCCTTTCATAGATTAAATTCAATATATCTTGTGTTACCTAAGGGTTTCTACTAGGCCTCGTCATTTTACCTACTTGATCATCAGCTGCCTTCACTGTTTCATTTCTCAAAGCTACCAGTTTTTCTTCTACTATATTCCTTTCCCCTGCTCTTGTTAATTGTTACATAATTCTTGCTCTGAGACTCCCTACAACCTGTGATTCTTTCAATTTATCCAGGTCCCATCTCCTTAAAAATCCTGCCATTTTGCAGTTTCTTCAGGTTTAATCTGCAGTTCATAACCAATAAATTGTGATCGGAGTCCACATCTGCCCCTGGAAGTGTCTTACAGTTTAAAACCTGGTTCCAATATCTCTGTCTTACCATTATATAATCAGTCTGAAACCTTCTGGTGCCTCCCAGTCTTTTCCATGTATACAGCCTTGTTTCATAATTCTTACACTAAGTGTTAGCTTTTATTAAATTACGCTCTGTGCAAAATGCTACCAGCTGTCTTCCTCTTTCATTCCTTTCCCCCAGTTCATATTCACCTACTGCTTTTCCTTCTCTACCTTTTCCTACTACCGAATTCCAGTCCCACATGCCTATTCAATTTTCATCTCCCATAATTATCTGAATAATTTATTTTATCTCAACATACACTCCTGGAAATTGAAATAAGAACACTGTGAATTCATTGTCCCAGGAAGGGGAAACTTTATTGACACATTCCTGGGGTCAGATACATCACATGATCACACTGACAGAACCACAGGCACATAGACACAGGCAACAGAGCATGCACAATGTCGGCACTAGTACAGTGTATATCCACATTTCGCAGCAATGCAGGCTGCTATTCTCCCATGGAGACGATCGTAGAGATGCTGGATGTAGTCCTGTGGAACGGCTTGCCATGCCATTTCCACCTGGCGCCTCAGTTGGACCAGCGTTCGTGCTGGACGTGCAGACCGCGTGAGACGACGCTTCATCCAGTCCCAAACATGCTCAATGGGGGACAGATCCGGAGATCTTGCTGGCCAGGGTAGTTGACTTACACCTTCTAGAGCACGTTGGGTGGCACGGGATACATGCGGACATGCATTGTCCTGTTGGAACAGCAAGTTCCCTTGCCGGTCTAGGAATGGTAGAACGATGGGTTCGATGACGATTTGGATGTACCGTGCACTATTCAGTGTCCCCTCGACGATCACCAGTGGTGTACGGCCAGTGTAGGAGATCGCTCCCCACACCATGATGCCGGGTGTTGGCCCTGTGTGCCTCGGTCGTATGCAGTCCTGATTGTGGCGCTCACCTGCACGGCGCCAAACACGCATACGACCATCATAGGCACCAAGGCAGAAGCGACTCTCATTGCTGAAGACGACACGTCTCCATTCGTCCCTCCATTCACGCCTGTCGCGACACCACTGGAGGCGGGCTGCACGATGTTGGGGCGTGAGCGGAAGACGGCCTAACGGTGTGCGGGACCGTAGCCCAGCTTCATGGAGATGGTTGCGAATGGTCCTCGCCGATACCCCAGGAGCAACAGTGTCCCTAATTTGCTGGGAAGTGGCGGTGCGGTCCCCTACAGCACTGCGTAGGATCCTACGGTCTTGGCGTGCATACGTGCGTCGCTGCGGTCTGGTCCCAGGTCGACGGGCACGTGCACCTTCCGCCGACCACTGGCGACAACATCGATGTACTGTGGAGACCTCACGCCCCACGTGTTGAGCAATTCGGCGGTACGTCCACCCGGCCTCCCGCATGCCCACTATACGCCCTCGCTCAAAGTCCGTCAACTGCACATACGGTTCACGTCCACGCTGTCGCGGCATGCTACCAGTGTTAAAGACTGCGATGGAGCTCCGTATGCCACGGCAAACTGGCTGACACTGACGGCGGCGGTGCACAAATGCTGCGCAGCTAGCGCCATTCGACGGCCAACACCGCGGTTCCTGGTGTGTCCGCTGTGCCGTGCGTGTGATCATTGCTTGTACAGCCCTCTCGCAGTGTCCGGAGCAAGTATGGTGGGTCTGACACACCGGTGTCAATGTGTTCTTTTTTTCCATTTCCAGGAGTGTACATTTCCTCAATCCCTTCCTCATCTGCAGAGCTAGTTGGCATGTAATCTTGTACTACTGGGGGGGGGGCTTCATGTCTATCTTGCTTACAATAATGCATTCACTAAGCTGTTCGTAGTAGCTTATCTGCATCCCCAATTTTTTATTCAGTATTAAACATACTCCTGCATTACCTTTGTTTGATTTTGTATTTATAACCCTGTGATCGCCTGATGAGAAGCCCTGTTCATCCTGCCACCTGACTTCATTAACTCTCACTACATCTAATTTTAACCTATCCATTTCCCTTTTTAAATTTTCTGACCTACCTGCCTGGTAAAGGGATCTGACATTCCATGCACCGATATGTAGAATGCCAGTTTTATTTCTCCTGAAAACGATGCTCTCCTGAGTAGTCCTCACCCACAGAGATCTGAATGGGGGACTATTTTAGTTCCAGAATATTTTACCCAAAAGGATGCCATCATCATTTAACCATATAGAAGAACTGCATGCCCTCAGGAAAAATTACAGCTGTAGTTTCTCCTTGCTTTCAGCCATTTGCAGTATGAGCACAGCAAGGCCATTTTGGTTGATGTTACAAGGCCAGATCAGTCAATCATCCAGACTGTTGCTCCTGCAACTAATGAAAAGGCTGCTTCCCTTCTTCAGGAGCCACATGTTTGTCTGGCCTCTCAACAGATACCCCTCCATTGTGTTTGCACCTACGGTACGGCTATTATATTGCTGAGGCACACAAGCCTATGTCTACATTTGAACACCAGCAAGTGCTAGGTTTGCTTTGTTCTTGAGGCCTTCCAAGCTAACTATGTAAGCGTAGATCAGAAGTGACCTAAATTCAGTGAAATAGTATCAATGGCAATTGAGAGATTTATACCAAATAAAGTAATAAGAGATGGAACAGTACCTCAGTGGTACACAAAATGGACAAGAACACTGGTGCAGAAGCAATGAAAAAGGCATGCAAGATTCAAAATAATGCATAATCTCCAAGATTGGTGATATTTTACAGAAGCTTGAAATTTCACACAGACTTCAATATGAGATGCTTCCCACAATGATACACTGTCTGAAAATATGGCAGAAATTCCAAATAGATTCTGGCCGTACATAAAGTACACTAGCAACAAGACTTAATCAGAAGCTTTATTATTTGACTAGCTTAGTGCCCAGTGCTTCGCTGACGTGGAATATATGGCCTGCAATGATTTTTTGTTTTTTGTTTATTTAATCAAATTTTTATGTTGTTCACAAATTACAATATCTTCCATGATTTTCATACTAATTAAGGCCTTGTCAGAATGGTCTTTTCCGAATCTACTTCTGACCAAAAAGCGATTCTGGTAGCTGGAGTCCAAACCTCTTTTAATCATGCCTTTTGCATTCTTGGAGAGATATTTCCTTAGCAACTTTCATCCCCTAACAGATATTTTTGTGTCTAACATCTAACTGGAAGCTGAATTACCAATTTTCATAAGTTTAGCTTTAAAATTTTTGTAATGCAAAGGAATATTTTCTTAAAAATTTTCATCCACTATTGCACTCTCTTAGGGTTTGAATTTCCAGAAACACTGAAACACATTAGTAATTCTTTATTTTCAAAAAAAACTTTCATCCACTATTTCACCCTCATAGTCCCCCCCCCCCCCCCCCACCCAAAAAAAGAAAAAAAAACTTTGATCCACTATTTCACCCTCTTAGTCATTGAATTTCCAAAAATGCTGAAACATGTATTTTTTATTTTCTGATGGAGAAACCAAATATTCTTAGTTCTGGCTTCAAAATCCCATTAATAGTGGCTCATTCAAAAACATTTCACCCCTCTTTCACCTACTTAGGAGTGTAATTTGGACAATTTCTACTTATATGTTACCTACAGTATAAGATCCACACCCTCTCCAAACTTCAAGTTCTAACAGTTTTGGTGACAAGACAAGCAGTGCAAAACTTGATTGCGAAGTTCCTACTTCTCTTACTACAGTTGACTTACTTGAAACGTTTAGCCAATCCTCCTCTCTGGATATGCAGCTGTGTTGATCTCCATAACTTCTTCTCTGAAGAAATAATGCTGGTTAGAGAAGCTAAAAAATTACTATCTCTCTCACTGGAAATAACTTAGTACACTCATAATTTCAGTTCAGCTCAGGTGTATTTTCCTTTCCACAAGTTTCATATAAGCATACAAACTCTTGCAAGTCAACTACACCAATACCCATTAGATACAATTAAATATAATCACAATTGCATGGTTTTAACAACCAGATAATTTATAGACATCCAATGCATCTTGCTTCGTTCAGAACTAAGTTCAGAAGTAAGTTAAAAGTCTATAGTCAAATGTTCATTTTTTTTCAACAATCACATTCACTAACACAGCAAAGGATAGCATTTAGTTACTCCATGTCCCCTCACACAGTATCTGTGGCTCTTGTGGCAAACACTTGTCAGCATCGTTTGACTGTCCCGCTTATTGTCGTCTCATTACAAACTTCCAGCCTGCACACAGAAACCTGCGGTGCAGTAGATACGTTTCTGCTCTCTTACTTAATTTTAAAATATTGGGTGTTCGATACAGTGGAAGGCTGAGAATCTCTAGAATTTTCACCGAAATTCTTGAGTCACTACAAAGTTTCTATCTGTAGTGGTTTGGACTGGCAGTTATGAGTCAGTAAATCAGTCTGATTCTGTTTCCCCCCTTTGAGGTTGAATTTACGAAAACAGTGCAACTCGTATTTTTTCATCTCCAACCAAGAAGCCTAACACCAATTTTGAAAGATTTAGCTTTAAAAATGATTATGCAGTGAAATATTGTCATAAAACATTCCATCTCCTCTTTCACCTCCTTACATGTTGAATCTCCAAAAACATGCATATGTTTTCTTTCTGACAGAGAAGCCTGTTTTTTTTATTTTTTTTTCTTATTTTTTATTTTTTTTATTTATTTATTTATTTGTTTTTTTTGTAATCTTGAGGTCAAATACCAGTGTTCATAGGTGTAGCTTTAAAAATACTTCAGTAGTTCTTAAAATAATGTTGTATTAAAAACAAAAAGCTTTCACTCACTGTTTCCCCTCCATAGGGTTAAATTTCCAAAAATGCTGAAACATGTATTTTTCTATTTCTGACCAGGAAACCAAATACCAATTTTCATAGGTCTAGCTTCAAAATTGCTTTAATAGCAACATTTTCAGAAACCTTTCATCCCTTATTTCACCCCATTAGGGTTGGAATTTTGAAAACTGCCTTCTTAAATGACTTCTACAGTATAAGATCCACACCTTCTCCGCATTTCAAATTTCTATCCTTAGCAGTTTGGGCTAGGTGATGCTAAGTTACTCAGTCAGTTAGGACATAGCTATTAATGTTAATGTTACCAATGACGGTTTTGGTAGACATAGTTTTTCAAAATTCCGTCACCATTAAGTAGAAGTAGTCCACTGAATTACAAACCCATATCACTGATGCCAGTTTGCAGTAGGATTTTGGAACAAGTACTATGTTACAACATTACAAGTTACTTTGAAAAATTGATATATTGGCACATAGTCAGCATAGATTCAGAAAATATCATTCTTATGAAACACAACTAGCTCTTCATTCAAACAAAGAAATGAGTGCTATTGACAAAGGATCTCAAATTTATTCCATTAACTAGCTCTTTATTCACTCAAAGTAATGAATGCTATCGACAGGGGATCTCAGATTGATTCCATATTTACAGATATTTAGAAAGCTTTCAACGTTGTTCCTCAGAAATGATTTCTAATTAAATTGTGTGCCTATGGAGTATCGTCTCAGTCAAGCAACTGAATTAATGACTTCCCGTTGAAAAGGTCACAGTATGCAGTAATTGACGGAAAGTTATTAAGGAAAACAGAAGTGATTTCTGGACTTCCCCAAGGTAGTGTTATAGGCCCTCTGTTGCTCCTGATCTATATAAATGATTCAGGAGATAATCTGAGAAGCCCCCTTAGATGTTTACCAATAATGTTGTCATTTACCATCAGGTAAAGTCAGCAGGAGATTAAAACCAATTGCAAAATGATTTAGATAAGATATGTATATGGTGCAAAAAGTGACCATTGCCATAAACAATGCAAAAGTGTGAGATCATCTTCATGTGTACTAAAAGAAATCCATTAAATTGTGGTTATGTGATATATTACACAAATCTAAAGGCTGTCAATTAAAATAAACACCTACAGGTTACAATTATGAGCAACTAACATTATAACTTGGATTGGAATTGTGACATAGAAAGTGTTGTGGAGAAGGTGAATGAAAGACTTCACATTATTAGCAGAACACTTAGAAGATGCAACAGATCTACTAAAGAAATGGCCTACATTTTTTTCTTGCTTGTCTTCTTCGGGAGTATTATCACTGGTATGGGATCTTTACCAGATAGGACTGACTGATGAGACCAAACAAGTTCAAAGAAGGGCAGTTCATTTTGTATTATTGTGAAAAAGGGGAGAGAGTGTCACAGATGTGATACACAAATTGGGGTTTCAATCACTAAAATAAAGACATTTTTCATTGAGGTTAGATCTTTTCACAAAATGTCAGTCAACAACATTCTCCCCTGAATGTGAAAATATTTTGCTGATGCTCACATTCACAGGCAGAAATGATCATTTTAATAAAATAGGAGAAATCAGTGCTTGTGTGAAAAGATTTAAGGGTTTGTTTTTCCCACATGCTCTTCAAAAGTGGAACAATAGAAAAGTAGTCTGAAGGCGGTTATGAACCCATTGCTAAGCACTTAAGTGTAAATTGAACAGTAGACATGTAGATGTAGATGTTGGTATTGAACATCTGTGCCTCGTCACAGGGCATGGAGGTAGGATGCTTCCCTAATTTGTAAAGCATGATAGACAGCAATCTGTGACAGATCTGATAACACAATACAATTCTGGTTCATGCATAAGGCTTTTGGAGCACATTGTTTAGCATGCATTGCTGAAGATATGGCTCCTCATTAGACAACATCTACTTGTTCCCATGTTTACTCAATGTCATAACCAGTTATGATAGCAGTGAGCATGGTATCAGTAACATTGGGCCTTGGATCAAGGAAAACATCTCATGTGGTTGGATGAATCATGTTTTTTGTTGTACCAGGATAATGGTCATGTCTGGATAAAATGTATTGAATGTGGAGGCATAACAGATGCAGCCTGCTATGGAGGGCATTCATCCGTGATTCCATGTGACCTGTGGTAGTAAAAAGACACACTATGGTAATTATGGAGTATAAGAACACTCTTGCAGACCACCAGCATCCCTTCGTGCCTGATGATTCTGTCATCTGCAAACAAATTTTTTTCATTTTAACATATCATTAATCTAATAAATAATAATGAATATTTGTTAGATTGTTCATCTCCTGTGTATTCCTGTAACATTCATCCTATTGCGATGAAACTTTTTGTGAGTTTTTGTGTGCATGCCTTTGGAGGTTTCTGAAGGGGTAAGAATAACCTACCTCCCATAAGTGTAGGGGTGGGGGTGAAGAGCGAGAGGCATAGCAGCACAAGTCAGGAACATCTGGAGCAATTTCCATCAAAGTTTGTACATGTATGATGCATTATTTACCTAATTAAATGTACAAAACCACTGAGAAGCCTTGACATGTAAAAATACTTGATAATAACCTTCATTAGTATTGAATCCATAATTTTCTGGGATGCTAGGCTCATTGGTGAAAGTTCAGATACATTAGCAGCTATAGTAGTGGAGGGTGTGTGAGGTAGGGGTTACATAAACAGTGATAAAAACTGTTCAAAAATCACCTGTTGGTATTCCCCATGCCCCCACCTCCAAACACACACACAGGCAAAACACTAGACCAAATATACCTTATATCTCAAAGAGCTTGAGTGAACTCCATCAAATTTAATTTAATGCACAAAACATCATTGTACATGTGAATGTGTCTGACTTGTATATATGTACAAGCTTAGAAAGACAAAGAGGCATTGCAATGCATGTTGGCACCACAAGTTTTTATTAAAGACAGGATTGATTGTAAAGTACTTCCTTGTGGGTCACCTGTTTTTAGGTTTCTGCTATTAGATGAAAATTTGTTGACTATTTTTAGATCTTTTGAACATTCAGGAATTTGTACTTTTTGTGCCTGGTTGTTCAAATAGGATCTGAACCATGTATTGGCTAATATGTTACTCCCAAAGCGTCCAATCTATGGAGTAGGACAACTTGATCAACTGTATCAAACACCTTTGATAATTTTAGAAAGATATCAGTTAATCGTACTTTGTTGAGTTTATAAATGCATTTTTCTATGCTTTTACGTGCTCATATCCATACTGGGATTTTCTGAGAATTTTGAATGTGTTTAAGATTCCTGCCAACCTCTCCTTCATAAAAGTTTCAAATATTTTGGAGAAATAGTTCTCAATGTTTTAAGAACTACTTTTCCTGAAGAGGGGTAAGCCTCTTACAAGTTTTAGATACTCTAGAGAAATCTCCGTTTCTAATGATCCATTGACTATATGGCCTAGAACTACTTTCATACCATGCACACCTACTTTCGGTACATAAATGAAGGCTTCATCTATCCTTTGCGATCTTTTATTTTTTAGTTTATGTATTATGGTTACCATCTTTGTCTCCATTACTGAAAATAATTGATTGTATGTTGATTATAATAGTATGTATGAAAGTATTTTGTTTATTTTTAATGTCTTTTTCCAAAGCTGTTTTACAGAGGAAGACTGCACTGTAGTTCCTTCTCTAGATTGTCGCACAGATGACAAAATGGTAGATATCGAAATAGACGACAGAGGGATAAAGAAACAACTAAAATCGCTCAAAAGAGGAAAGGCCGCTGGACCTGATCGGATACCAGTTTGATTTTACACAGAGTACGCAAAGGAACTTGCCCCCCTTCTTGCAGTAGTGTGCCACAGGTCTCTAGAAGAGCGTAGCATTCCAAAGGATTGGAAAAGGGTGCAGGTCATCCCCGTTTTCAAGAAGGGACATCGAACAGATGTGCAGAACTATAGTCCTATATCTATAATGTCTATCAGTTGTAGACTTTTCTGGAGACTAGAAACCTACACTGTAGGAATCAGCATGGGTTTCGAAAAAGACGATCGTGTGAAACCCAGCTTGCGTTATTCGTCCACGAGACTCAGAGGGTCATAGACACGGGTTCCCAAGTAGATGCCATGTTTCTTGACTTCCGCAAGGTGTTCAATACAGTTCCCCACAGTCGTTTAATGAACAAAGTAAGAGCATATGGACTATCAGACCAATTGTGTTATTGGATTGAAGATCTCCTATATAACAGAATGCAGCATGTCATTCTCAATGGATAGAAGTCTTCCGAAGTAAGAGTGATTTCAGGTGTGCCTCAGGGGAGTGTCGTAGGACCGTTGCTATTCACAATATACATAAATGACCTTGTGGATAACATTGGAATTCACTGAGGTTTTTTGCGGATGATGCTGTGGTATATCGAGAGGTTGTAAAAATGGAAAATTGTACTGAAATGCAGGAGATCTGCAGCGAATTGACGCATGGTGCAGGGAATGGCAATTGAATCTCAATGTAGACAAGTGTATTGTGCTGCGAATACATAGAAAGAAAGATCCCTTATCATTTAGCTACAATATAGCAGGTCAGCAACTGGAAGCAGTTAATTCCATAAATTATCTGGGAGTACACATTAGGAGTGATTTAAAATGGAATGATCATATAAAGTTGATCATCGGTAAAGCAGATGCCAGACTGATATTCATTGGAAGAATCCTAAGGAAATGCAATCTGAAAACAATGGAAGTAGGTTACAGTACGCTTGTTTGCCCACTGCTTGAATACTGCTCAGCAGTGTGGGATCCGTACCAGATAGGGTTGATAGAAGAGATAGAGAAGATCCAACGGAGAGCAGTGCACTTCATTACAGGATCATTTATTAATAGCGAAAGTGTTACAGAGATGATAGATAAACTCCAGTGGAAGACTCTGCAGGAGAGACGCTCAGTAGCTCGGTATGGGCTTTTGTTCAAGTTTCAAGAACATACCTTCACCGAGGAGTCAAGCAGTATATTGCTCCCTCCTACGTGTATCTCGCGAAGAGACCATGAGGATAAAATCAGAGAGATTAGAGCCCGCACAGAGGCTTACCGACAATCCTTCATTCCACGAACAATACGAGACTGGAATAGAAGGGAGAACCGATAGCAGTTCTCAAGGCACCCTCCGCCACACACCGTCAGGTGGCTTGCGGAGTATGGATGTAGATGTAGATATAGAAGTAGATCTGAACTATATTCTGAATTGTCTGCCATTATTCTCCACAGTTATACTTTGGAGGCTGTTTAGTTTCAATATGTTTGACAAGTCTGCACATTGCCATGATTGGTTATAATTTGGTTTAGAATTACCCAGGATTTTTTGGAAGGTCAAAGCCAGTCAGTTTTTCAGAGATAATTCGGACTTTCTTGAGATTTGCAGCTACAATACTTTCCCAGGCTTTTTTCCAATATCAAACACTATCAGAGTTAATATTTGATAAGTACAGTGGAACCTTGATTAATGAGCACCTTCCATAATGTTCAATTCACATAATGAGCAAAACAAATAGTAAAAAAATGACTCACTTAGTGAGCAATGTTTTGCATAATGATTGATGAAGATCTAGTGTAACTAGATCACTAGCCCGTTGCATGCGACAGTGGAAACATTCAACAATATGAACACCTTTCATTGTCAGCAGCAGCATATGAACAATGTCTTAAGAACGTACAACAGTCTGGGTTTAGCACTTTTTCTGGTACCATCTTAGTACAGCTTGTGATCACACATTTTTCTAAACTTGCATTCACACCGTCTTTTTTGTGTGCAAATTTTAGTAATCTCCTTAGAAATGTCCCCAAAGATAAAGCTGCAAGAAGACAGCCATAAGAGAAAGAAAATGACCTTAGAAATGAAACATAAAATCATTGAAAAATGTGAACATGATGTGAGTGTTTCTGATTTAGTATGCACATACAATTCATGTACATCAACTGCTGGCACTATTCACAAGAACAAGGACAAGTTTAAGGAGATAGATGCTTCAAAGGGAGTGACAAAATTATATAAACAATAGTTTTGTGTTGAGGATGATGTCAAAAGGTTGCTCCTTATTCGGATAAATAAAAAGCGATTGCAACTAATGAGAACATCATTTGTGAAAACATGAGAGACCATCAGCAGCTGAAGAAGTGTTTAAGGGAAGCCATGGGTATTCAAGAAGTTTAAGACAAGAATCAGCATCCACAGCATTGTGAGGCGTGGCAAAGCAGCCAGTCTTCACACAAAGGCAGCAAAGAACTTCATCAGCAACTTGAAGATGCTTGTAGAATCTGAGAGTTATCTGCCGCAAGAGGTTTTTAATTGTGATGAGACAGGTCTATTTTGGAAAAATATGCTGAAGCGTATGTTTATAACAGCAGAAGTGAGCGCATTGGCTGGTCACAAGCCTATGAAAGACTCTCTCACACTGCTATTCTGTGCCAATGCAAGATACATTTAGAAATTAAACTGCTTCTTGTTTACATTCAGAAACTCCACAAGCTATCCGGAAGTATAAAGTCTAGAAGAGCAGGTTAAATATGTTGTGGAGGTGCAAAAACAAGGCTTGGGTGTCACGTGATCTTCTTTGTGCACAATAAAGGATGGCAGCCAAAAACAGTTGCAGGATAGAATTTTTTTTATTAAAATTCTTGACCAAGGTTTCGGTACATATAAATATACCTTCATCAGAAGTAAAACTTCTAAAATTACATCATGCACTGGAGAATAATAAAACAATTATGCCAAAAGGCGTCGTCAGTAATTAAAATATCATCTCCATTTGTACAACATGTGTAATGGGCACAGGATCAAAGCAAACAGTTTAACAATGGAGGAAGTAACATTGTTAAACTGTTCGCTTTGATCCTGTGCCCATTACACATGTTGTACAAATGGAGATGATATTTTAATTACTGACGACGCCTTTTGGCATAATTGTTTTATTATTCTCCAGTGCATGATGTAATTTTAGAAGTTTTACTTCTGATGAAGGTATATTTATATGTACCGAAACCTTGGTCAAGAATTTTAATAAAAAAATTCTATCGTGCAACTGTTTTTGGCTGCCATCCTTTATTGTGAAGAATTTTAACAGTTGCTGCTGCAGCCATGTTTAAAATCTTCTTTGTGGTTGGGTCAGTGAAGTGTTTGGTTCTACAGTGAAAAAATATTTGCTTGAGATGAATCTGCCACTTCCATGTCTTGCTTGTTGTGGACAACTCTCCTGCCCATTCTCCAGGCCTACAATAACACATCCTTGAAGAATTTAAGTTCATCAGGATCCCCAGTTTCTGCCCCCCAACACCATTCCATTACTCCAGCCTATGGACTAGCAGAGTATTTCTAAATTTAAGAAGTTCTACACTAAAGCAGTCTTTGAGCATTGTTTTGAGTACACTGAAGCTACCAATCTCACTCTCAGAGAGTTTTGGAAATATCACTTCAACATCATTGCCTGCATCAAGATAATCAAAAAGTTGTGGGAAGGGGTTAGTGAGAGCGGTCTCACTTCTGCTTGGAAGAAGCTTTGGCCGGAGTACGTTGTCAAATTTGGCTCTGAGTCATTTGAGTCTATACCTGTGGAGCCTGTAGTCAACGAGATTGTGTCTTTCGCCCAGAGCATGGGACTAGAAGTGGATAACAATAATATAATGATATTGATGAGCTTGTGGAAGGTCACAGCCAAGAAATGACACCAAAAAACTTATGGAGTTGCAGTGTGTTTTACAGCAGGAAGTTGTGGAGAGGAGTTCAGAAGAGGAGGAGGAAGAGGAAGTGATAACAGCAAAGCAGCAATCTTTTGGTGCAATAAGAGAAATGCTGAACGCATGTGAATCGGTTGCATTATACATTGAAAATCATCACCCCAATAAAGCAGTGGCTACCCACGCACTACAAATTTATTTGACGATAATGCTGTGTCACATTTACACCAGATGTTGAAGCATCAGCAGGAACAAATGACTATAGATACCTTCCTAGTAAAAGAGAATTAGTTATGTATCATAAATAATAAACTACATAATATTGAATGTATAATTTTCTTTGAATAAATGGCATTAATAAGATAAAACTTTTGGTACAGTTTCTTTATGGAAAGCATTATCATATTTTACATTAATTTATATGGGATACATTGTTTTGCTTAACGAGTGTTTGGAATTATGAGTAAGATTCTGGAACCAATTATGCTCACTATGCGAGGTTCCACTGTATACAGCTTCCATAAATGATGATTTGCAAGAATGGAGCTGTTTAATGTTTATTTAATCAGAGACAAATGAAAAGGAAATTGTTGATTATTTTGATTTTTTCTAAATTTTATAAGAAGTGCTTGTTGTCTTCATAGTTGTTGTGGAGGTATATGATCTAAGACTGGCAGCCAGAAGATGGGAGTGTCTTAATCATGCCTGAAGTCATTAACATTGTGTGTTTTAGTTCAGTGTGTACCTTCTTGATGTGGGCCTGTTAAGGCAGATGGGCTACCAGTATTCTTCTGCTGAATAAAGCATGGCTAAAACTGTTGTTCATAATGTACATGCTGAAGAGCCCCATGTGGTGCCACATAAATTTTGGTTGATGTTATTCCTTGTGTGGTGTTTTACAGCTGTCTTTGTCAGCTGTTCCTTACAGCTTAACTCTCTATCTAAAGTAACTTCTTGAGACTTATGAGGTTTATTATGAGCTAAGGTGACATTGTTAACTTCCAAGTTTGCAAATTTGTTTTTCAGATGAAGGAATGGTATCATTGTGTTAGGTGAACTGTTCTAGAGTCTCCATTTATGGAACCAATTATCCTTGCAAATGAGTCGTTTGTTAGGACATCCTCTGTTTTCTAATTTCCTTGTTGCTACTGTGCCTATCTGCATTGTCCATTAACCTGTCAGAGCCTCATTGATCAATGTCTGATTGAATAACTGTAAACAACCAAGGTGTGGAGATTAAGTTTTAGTTTGATGGAGGTCTCTTCACTCTGTAAAGACTTCATTCACATCTTCATGAATAAAGACATAAAGTTGCATATCAAATTCATGGTATACAGAGATATCATTTCCACACTTCTGTATGGCTGTAAAACTTGGACATTATATAACTGTGATATGAAAACACTAGAGTGCTTCCATCAACAAAAAGTGAGATATATCTTGAACTTTTAAGTGGGAAGAGTATGTAAACAACACTGAGGTTCTAAAGAAAGCACACCCCTTTGAGGCAACCTTCATCACTCATAAGCTGAAACGGTTAGGCCATGTTCACCATATGAGTGATAAGAGGCTTCCCTGTCAAATCTGCTATGGCAAACTCCGGTCTCCCAAAAGAATGTGTGGTTGATGGAAGACCACAGCACCCACCACTGCCAACTTGTTTCAAGGACAATGCCACAGACATGAAGAAACCAAGTGACAAGCAACCAAGTGACAAGCAACAAAGCTCCATCAATTTCAACCGCACCCTCCTCCAAACTTGATTGTGCGGGTGCATGCGTGGTGCGTGTTTTATGCCAGGATTGGTCTGTCCAGTCAGCAGAGACAATCCATAAGTGGAATTGAAATGATCACTCTATGCAGGAAGAAATCATGCATACTCCGAAACAGAACACGGAGGTGGGAGGCTTGGCCACTTTGTAAAGCATGACAGGCATATGCCATGATAGGCATGTATCTGTGGCAGATGTGATAACAGATAACAGAGTATTATTCTGACGCAGGCATAAGGGTTTTGGAACACATTGTTTGGCACCCATTGTTTGGCACCCACTGCTGAATATGGGACTCTGAGTTGCAGCCACTGCCGCTACCGATGATGATGATGATGTCTAGGAATTGTGCAAATGATAGATTTCCAAGTAACATGACTTTCTTCACATGTATTACCACAAAAACACTAAGATAACCAGATTTGGCTGCATGTAAAATGTTTTTAGGCAAGTAGACACCTGCACTCTCCTAAGACAAAGTACTGCAGTGGCAGATCAGATTCAGTCATCTTCTGAAGCTACTGTCCTTTCTAGACACAATATTTGCAGAAATGATCCAAAGGTGGCTATGAACCATGATTAATTAGTGTTGAATATCCATGCCTCATTACAGAACATGGAGGTGGGAGGCTTGGCCACTTTGTAAAGCATGACAGGCATATGGCATGATAGGCTTGTGTCTGTGGCAGATGTGATAACAGATAACAGAGTATTATTCTGACGCAGGCATGAGGGTTTTGGAACACATTGTTTGGCACCCACTGCTGAATATGGGACTCTGCAGCAGACAATGTCTACTTGTTCCCATGTTAACCCAATGACATAGTCTGTTACGTTTGCAATGAACAGGGGATTGTCTGCCCCCAGTTGCTGAGGGGTCAGCACGACAGAATGTCAATCCTAAGGGCCCGGGTTCGATTCCCGGCTGGGTTGGAGATTTTCTCCACTCAGGGGCTGGGTGTTGTGTTGTCCTAATCATCATCATTTCATCCTCATCAATGCACAAGTCGCTGAAGTGGCATCAAATCGAAAGACTTGCCCCTGGGAAACGGTCTACCTGATGGGAGGTCCTAGTCACACGACCCCTCTCTCTCAACAGGGGATTATGGACACCGGGGCAGGGATCAAGGCATCAAATGTTTTATGCAAGTAGACATCTGCACTCTCCTAATACACAGCACCACAGTGGCAAATACATCACTGTCTGAAGTTACATTCCTTTTTAGGCACAGTATTTGCAGAACACAATGGTTGTAAAGTATATATGCAGTGCCCACACTCGAGTTTTGAGACAGTCAGTGAGGTAATTGAACATCAAGTTCATAACATGATACCAGTTCAAAATGAAACACATTCATTAGCTCAAAGGACTTAACACTGTCACTACTTGGTAAAAATATATCAGCTATACACCTGTAGATGCTCGTCATGTATTCAGCATCCAAGGGTTTTCATGGAAATGTTTATAAAGCTCACAAATAGTCAATAGTCATATGGATGTCAGTGTCATATATTATAAACACTGTAGAAATAGAATAGAAATTTCAAAACTGACTTTAAACATAACTCAGGTTTGCCTTAGTTTCTTGAAATATTGTACAGGTTACCTGTAAATTGAAGGTGGAAAGGGGAAGAAAGGAAAGGAAAGTGGCGGGATCACTGTTGTCAGCTCCATTTGGGACATTATGTGTAATTGGTGGCGACGAGTGAAAATATGTACCAGACCACGATTTGAACCCGGGATCTCCTGCTTACTAGGCAGGTGTGGTGACCACAGTGCTATCTGGGACACAGTGTTATCACAACTGCATGGACTATCTCGGCTCACCTCATGGCTGATCCACACTCCTGTCAAGCACCACCTATCCATAGCTCCTGTCCATTTCCTCCATATTCACTCTTCTGAGATTCCCACAGGAGGTCAGATGTATTTGTTCATCTGCACTGAAGAAGATGGATTCATTGCCTAGCTAGGCCTATCAAATTATATAAATGTGTGCTGTCTGTTATTTCAGATGTGTCTGAAAGAATAGCCACCACACATTCATATCTTCCATAGGTGTTGCACAAGTACTAGCAGGTAACAGACCCTTTGGACATAAGTGATACTTATTTTCTTACCCAACCAGGGCTCTCATAATAAAGTCGTGCACAGATGTTACTTGTTGACATTGTAACTGAAGGTTTTTATGGGCTAGTTGTACACAGATGTTACCTTTGGTATATAATGAAAATTTTGGGTGATATATGACTTGGTTAAGAACATATTGTGATTTTGAAAACTACATAATCATTTGAAAACTGGCTTGGTTAGATTTTTTCCTACTCAGAATGGACTATAAGTATTAACTGTAACTTTTTGTATGAAATATGTGGTGGTTTGGAAAATTAGAAAAGTTTATGAAACTATTTTATGCATTTACATTGAGAATACTCCATTTACAAGTACCATATTGAAAATTACAGTAAATTAAGCAAAAATCTTAATAACTTAATCAATCATCTTGTGCATAAAAATTAGATCTAACAAGCACAAAGGCAAAATTCACAGTAAAAAATGTAAGCAATCACAGATTCTGATGTTAATTATCTTGTATGTTACTTAGTTTAACAGAAATTGAAATATGTTACTGAAAAGTTGGAGTGACAGTCTTTCCAGTGAGTGTGATACAGAATTTGCAAGGTCATACTGTAGTTAAAGTTCAGTTATTTATATTTTTTAAAACATATTTTCCAGTAAAATCAGATGCATCGTTGGAATCAGCACTCTGAATATTTTATCACGAATAATCGATATAAGTCAGAAAAATGTTAGTTAAGGTTTTGAAATATTTGAGCATCTATTTCATATGTTGCCTAGAAAATGTATGAAAATTGAAAAATAAGTAAAAAAAAAAAAATTCATAGCAGAGGTGCAATGAGCATAGATGGGAGATTCAAGCTTACTCTGTCTCATTGTGTTGTATAGCCAGTGCCCCATTATCAGTATATCCAAATTTTAGAGACTTGATTGCAAGGTTGTCAGCAATATACATTCTAAAGAGCAGAGGAGCTAAGACTGAGCCTTGAGAAAGACCATTATTCAGTTTCACATGCTTGTGACTTGTATTCACAATAATCACTTGGAATGTTCTATTGCTGAGCATATTTTTAAGCGGAGATGGAATCAAATGACAGAGAGAACTATAAATGAAGTCACATATTAATCCTTGTCTCCTTATGGCATCATTGCTGCTGTCAAATCTAAAAATACCACAGATGATTTTAGTTGTTTTTTAACTCCATCATAATATAACCTGTGTTACGACGTGCGCCGGTACTTGTTATGACTTCTGCTCCACTTGTTAGCAGCATACACAGTGGCTGTGCTAAAGACTGAGATGGCATGGAGTTTTACAATTATTTATTGAACTTTCTTTACAATTTCTCCCTCGTCGTCACTTCCCAGCCTTTCGGATCCCTCCACCTGCCTACTGCAGTGTAGATTCTTCGACAATGTGTGGAACGCGTGCTGCTGATTGCACTCGGAAGTCTCAGGCCACCAGTGCTCCGCTGAAGCCAGGATGCCCTGTGGTTGAGATGAACTCGTCGCCGTGAGGTCAGCTGCCGATGCCTGCTGCACCGGCGGCTGGGAAGCCGTCAGTCACAATGTTCGCAAGGTCTCGTCATGGACGGACCACGCGCCATGTGGCCGGGTTGCCATGAGGTCCAGGCGTCAGTCCCCGGCAGCACCTGTGACGAAGACCTCGCTGCGGCCGGTCCTACTGGAAGTTCTCACTGTAGTTAGTCAGCCATGGTGCTGACTGCACTTGGGCCGACCTCCAGAGCTGAAGTTGACATCTGACGGTGAATGGATGACTCCTGTGAGCTGGAATAGACTTCCGTAATCGTCACTTACGAAGATTGAACATTCAGACACGGACCACGTCCGTCCTTAGATCCGAACTGCTTCCCAATGGCTGCTGTCTGTTGCTGCCTGAACTCCACTATTTATATCCGGCAGGAGGAAGTTTTTTACCTTTGGTGGTAGCTTTTTGTTATTACTCCTGCAGTATATTGCAGTGTATCTTAGTATGCTGGCCTCACTTCCCCTTACTCAGCACTCTCCAGGCTTCGCTCGGCGCTCAGTCTGTGTGTGTCCTTGTGTCAGCCTGTTGGTAGACTGCTGCTGTCAGCAAGGCTATCTGTGCGTGCTTACTTCACAATGCCTCGGTCCCCGGCGTGCCTCTGTTTTGCCATTCTCCACTGTGAGAAGCAACACTTACTACATGTGGCCGCAACACCTGGTTTGAGCAACTTCTGTTTGTTTTCATGGCAATTTGTTCAGGAAGAACTAATTCCAGTATTTTATGGGAAAGCCTATTGGGTGATTCTTTCTAACAGTTTGTAGATTATGCTGAGTAGGGCAATTGGAGACAGCTTTGAGATCTGTTAATTTTCATTCACAGGTTTTAATATGGCTATAATTTTTTACTTTTTTGCTTGTTGTGGTATGTTTCCTGTTAGCAGTGTATCGGAAGAGTCTAGTGAGCTATTTGTTTTGCATACTTCCCACAGTAATGAAGATATTCTGAGAGAATGCCATCATAGCCTAGAGCCTTACTGGGCTTCATTTCCTATATAGCCAAAGTAATTTCTTTTAGTCTTAAAGGTTCAGAATATCTTGAAGATGTTAGTTTCAGTTGTTTGAGTTTTCCTTTAACTCTAACAGTAACTAAGAAGTCTGCTCAAAATCCTACATGATAGTATATGTGACACTAACTTTCCAAAGAAACTCAAAGGCTGTCTGTTGGAAAAGAAACTTATGGTATTAAAGACTATGTACCCATTAAATAAAATATTTACTCAGTAAATTTGGGATAATTGTTTGGATGTTACACATTTGTGTGATCAGAATATTGTGATTTAATTTGCTGGATCTTGTTTGCCTCTTTATATTTTTCCAGATTACTTTTGACTTATTTTTAGAGTTTTCAATAATTTTGTTATTGTACAATTTTTTACAGCGAGCAATACTTTTCTCTATGTTTTCCTATAACTGTGATAGTAATGTGTAAAATGTTGAGTAGTTTGTCTGTTTATAATGAAACTAAGATAGTCTGTGATCTCAGATAATATTGGAAAATCTTGTGATACCCAAACACATTTATTCCTTTTTTGTGGCTGACCCCTACGCTTTTGGGAATTTTTCACCATGTTGCAATTTCAATATGGTAGGAAAGTCATTGACTATTTCACTTGTATGGCATACCGTAGGTGCAACCACAATGGAGGGGTATGTGTTGACAGGCCAGACAAACATGTGGTTCCTGAAGAGGGGCAGCAGCCTTTTCAGTAGTTGCAGGGGCAACAGTCTGGATGATTGAGTGGTCTGGCCTTGTAACACTAACCAAAATGGCCTTGGTGTTCTGGTGCTGTGAATGGCTGAAAGCAAGGGGAAACTACAGCCGTAATTTTTTCCGAGGGCATGCAGCTTTACTGTATGATTAAATGATGATGGTGTCCTCTTCACTAAAATATTCCGGAGGTAAAATAGTCCCCCATTCAGATCTCCGGGTGGGGACTACTCAAGAGGACGTTGTTATCAGGAGAAAGAAAACTGGAGGCCTACGGATCGGAGCGTGGAATGCCAGATTCCTTAATCGGGCGGGTAGGTTAGAAAATTTAAAAAGCGAAATGGATAGGTTAAAGTTAGATATAGTGGCAATTAGTGAAGTTCGGTGGCAGGAGGAACAAGACTTTTGGTCAGGTGAATACAGGGTTATAAATACAAAATCAAATAGGGGTAATGCAGGAGTAGGTTTAATAATGAATAAAAAAATAGAAGTACGTGTAAGCTACTACAAACAGCATAGTAAATCCATTATTGTGGCCAAGATAGACACGAAGCCCACGCCTACTACAGTAGTACAAGTTTATATGCCAACTAGCTCTGCAGATGACGAAGAAATTGATGAAATGTATGATGAGCTAAAAGAAATTATTCAGGTAGTGAAGGGAGACGAAAATTTAATAGTCATGGGTGACCGGAATTCAAGAGTAGGAAAAGGGAGAGAAGGAAACATAGTAGGTGCATATGGATTGGGGCTAAGAAATGAAAGAGGAAGCCGCCTGGTAGAATTTTGTGCAGAGCATAACTTAATCATAGCTAACACTTGGTTTAAGAATCATGAAAGAAGTTTGTATACATGGAAGAACCCTGGAGATACTAAAAGGTATCAAATAGATTATATAATGGTAAGACAGAGATTTAGGAACCAGGTTTTAAATTGTAAGACATTTCCAGGGGCAAATGTGGACTCTGACCACAATCTATTGGTTATGAACTGTAGATTAAAACTGAAGAAACTGCAAAAAGGTGGGAATTTAAGGAGATGGGAACTGGATAAACTGAAAGAACCAGAGATTGTACAGAGTTTCAGGGAGAGCATAAGGGAACAGTTGACAGGAATGGGGGAAAGAAATACAGTAGAAGAAGAATGGGTAGCTTTGAGGGATGAAATAGTGAAGGTAGCAGAGTATGAAATAGGTAAAAAGACGAGGGCTAGTAGAAACCCTTGGGTAACAGAAGAAATATTGAATTTAATTAATGAAAGGAGAAAATATAAAAATGCAGTAAATGAAGCAGGCAAAAAGGAATACAAACATCTCAAAAATGAGATCGACAGGAAGTGCAAAATGGCTAAGCAGGGATGGCTAGAGGACAAATGTAAGGATGTAGAGGCTTATCTCACTAAGGGTAAGATAGATACTGCCTACAGAAAAATTAAAGAGACCTTTGGAAAAAAGAGAACCACTTGTATGAATATCAAGAGCTCAGATGGAAACCCAGTTCTAAACAAAGAGGGGAAAGCAGAAAGGTGGAAGGAGTGTATAGAGGGTCTATACAAGGGCGCTGTAGTTGAGGACAATATTATGGAAATGGAAGAGGATGTAGATGAAGATGAAATGGGAGATATGATATTGCATGTAGAGTTTGACAGAGCACTGAAAGACCCGAGTCAAAACAAGGCCCCCGGAGTAGACAACATTCAATTAGAACTACTGACAGCCTTGGGAGAACCAGTCCTGACAAAACTCTACCATCTGCTGAGCAAGATGTATGAGACAGGCGAAATACCCTGAGACTTCAAGAAGAATATAATAATCCCAATCCCAAAGAAAGCAGGTGTTGACAGACGTGAAAATTACCGAACTATCAGTTTAATAAGTCACAGCTGCAAAATACTAATGTGAATTCTTTACAGACGAATGAACAACTGATAGAAGACGACCTTGGGGAAGATCAGTTTGGATTCCATAGAAATGTTGGAACACGTGAGGCAATACCTACCCTACGACTTATCTTAGAAGAAAGATTAAGGAAAGGCAAACCTATGTTTCTAGCATTTGTAGACTTAGAGAAAGCTTTTGACAATGTTGACTGGAATACTCTCTTTCAAATTCTGAAGGTGGGAGGGGTAAAATACAGAGAGCGAAAGGCTATTTACAATTTGTACAGAAAGCAGATGGCAGTTATAAGAGTCGAGGGGTATGAAAGGGAAGCAGTGGTTGGGAAGGGAGTGAGACAAGGTTGTAGCCTATCCCCGATGTTATTCAATCTGTATATTGAGCAAGCAATAAAGGAAACAAAAGAAAAGTTTGGAGTAGGTATTAAACTCCATGGAGAAGAAATAAAAACTTTGAGGTTCGCCGATGACATTGTAATTCTGTCAGAGACAGCAAAGGACTTGGAAGAGCAGTTGAATGGAATGGACAGTGTCTTGAAAGGAGGGTATAAGATGAAATCAACAAAAGCAAAATGGGGATAATGGATTGTAGTCGAATTAAGTCGGATGATGCTGAGCGAATTAGATTAGGAAATGAGACACTTAAAGCAGTAAAGGAGTTTTGCTATTTGGGGAGCAAAATAACTGATGATGGTTGAAGTAGAGAGGATATAAAATGTAGACTGGCAATGGCAAGGAAAGCGTTTCTGAAGAAGAAAAATTTGTTAACATCGAGTATAGATTTAAATGTCAGGAAGTTGTTTCTGAAAGTATTTGTATGGAGTGTAGCCATGTATGGAAGTGAAACGTGGACGATAAATAGCTTAGACAAGAAGAGAATGGAAGCTTTCGAAATGTGGTGCTACAGAAGAATGCTGAAGATTAGATGGGTAGATCACATAACTAATGAGGAGGTATTGAATAGAACTGGGGAGAAGAGGAGCTTATAGCACAACTTGACTAGAAGAAAGGATCGGTTGGTAGGACATGTTCTGAGACATTGAGGGATCACCAATTTAGTATTGGAGGGTAAAAATCGAAGGAGGAGAGCAAGAGATCAATACACTAAGCAGATTCAGAAGGATGTAGGCTGCAGTAGGTACTGGGAGATGAAGGAACTTGCAGAGAATAGAGTGGCATGGAGCTCTGCATCAAACCAGTCTCAGGACTGAAGACCACAACAACAACATCTTCCAACAAGTACTTCATGCAAATTCTCAGTTATGTATTAACTTTAGTATGTATGAATTTTTTCTGTATATTTTAGGCGATGGCGAGTAGTCTTTTACTGTATTCAATTTTATGCTTTGGCTGTGGTGAACAGAGAGGCCTAGCTTTTCAACACATATATCACATGAATGAGCTGCTATATTTGTTATTACATGGTCTGTTGCTGAGTCTGCTAGTAAAGACACTCTTGTTGCACATTCATTTCTTGATGTGACATCATAGCTGCTTATGATATTTAGAAAACTGTGATATTGATTTCTGATGTTTTTTCATTAATATTTGCATCTAAATATGGCTAATTTTAACATAACTTGAAACCTACAGAATAGATGTGGAAGAGTAATTTATTTATACTTGAAAATTTTTCTTGAAGTAACACAATTATTGATTTACAATGGAAAATCGGAGATGGAATAACAACAATTTGAAAATGATAGATTACTACACACCACATGCAGGAGGCATAAAGTGGCAGACAGGTACAGTGAAAAGGATGACTACATATTATTCATCTGCCAGCAGTCTTTCTCAATTTGCCTATATGACACTCAGTGCCTCCTCTATGTGATGAGTAACAATCTATCCTTTTCACTTTTGAAATCAGTTAGAAATTCAAAATCTGTTAGGTGCATAGACTAATGTTGTTTATTTTTGCCCTTTATAGATGCTGTACAGAGACTGGGCATCTCCAAAAAACTGGTATAGGAAGCAACCACTTCATGAAGTGAGAAACTACTTTGGAGAAAAAGTCGGACTGTACTTTGCCTGGCTTGGTTTCTATACAAAAATGCTTATACCAGCATCAGTATTTGGATTCATATGTTTTCTATATGGATTAATTGCTCTCCTTTGTAATTCTGAAGATTCTTTCCCGAGGTCAGTAAATTTTGATTCAAAGAAAAACAGATTTAGTTTAAAAAATGAGTATATACATGATAATGGAGCTAGTAGCTGATAATAATAAGTAAGATTCAGAAGTATGAAAATTTCTGTGGAAGTGATATTATGGTACTGTGCTTTGGATATTCATCTGACAATCCTTTCCAGGGCCTATTGACATCTGATTTAGCTCTCTTACATGGCTGTTTTGGCCTTTTTTAATGCTATTGTTACTTCTGTTCCTGTCAGCTTTTAGGCTTCATTTCACTTCATGATATCTTTATTGAATCTTGATGAGAATGTAGGACACAAATATTACTTCTTGGGCCAAGTGTATTTCACAATTTTGTCCTGCCTTTCATTTTCATCTTATGAAAGCTATATTTTACAGTATACAGAACCCTCTCTGAACTTGTGACAAGGAAGCAGAAACTAAATAGAAATCATGTTGTATCTTGTTTTGGTACTGTGTGAATTTCAGTGCAACTGAAGTTGATCTTTATTGTTAACAACAAATACTCTGCATAACAATTGCAAGATGTTTCAGTAAGTCTTTGTAAGATTTGTATCATCTACTTTCCACAATTTTCAAACTGATGAATAATTATTTCCTTTTGTTGAATTATCTCAGAAGATAATTTCATGAGACAGTGGGAACTGAAAGTTTGCAAACTACTTAGCATCATAGCGTTTAAGTCGATGCGAACAAGAAAATTTGAAGTGCAAACTGTGGAATACAGTGCTTCTTGACTAATTTTTCTTAGATTGGTATACAGCTGGACCCAGAAGAATTTAAATACAAAACACTTGATTTATTTTATCACTGTTAATATATATTTTACGTACTAGCAGAACATCTTTAATCTGCAGTTGCATTATACATGTCTTTGCAATTATAAGACTAATTTAATATTCCCTGAGGATCTGCTCATTGGTGGCATATAGAATCTAATCTAATATATTTAAATATTATAGGAAAGTTCTGGTAGAATCTAAATGCCCTTGGAGTAAAAGAGACTAAAGTTTTTCCATGTAGGAAGGCAGTCCAATTTTAGGCCATTCTGCATATCCCACTCCACTGGCCACTGGTAACCAATAACATTCACTCTCTTTCTGAGCAGCTATCAGTGAGTACAGCTAGACAGCAAGAATCTTGCTTCTAAATGCTGCACTGTTGCCGTTCTTTGCGACAACTGAATTATTCATTCAGCTGTCAGTTTATTATTTTTTTTTTCCTTTCCTTTTCTTTTTTTTCTTGTAGAAGTATAGCCGTGAATTTGTATTTGTAAATGTTTAAGTGCGATTTAAAAAAAAACAGTTTGGTGATGGCAATAAATGTGAATTGCTTTGCAAGCAGGAGAGGAGAATTATTTACTGCATTTACAATCTTTCAAACGTGAATTTGAAAGCTGGTCTCCCACTGTTGACATTTGAAGACACAAGAATGGACTACAGAACCATGTGTTGTCGACAAGAAAACTGCAAAGAGAATTGTAAGCGAAAGTGTCAGAGCAGTAGGAACCGTAGAAAAAATTGGTTGTGTGTTGCTTGGAAAGCAGTGAAATGGCAAGGAACTTGTAACACAAATGGATGGTTTTAACAATGATGTTTTAAAGTGCTCCATGTGAATGATGAATGCCTGACATCACAAAAATGTGTTAAAGCTATGCAGGAGAAAACTGGCTTCAATGGTAAGAGCTTCGTCAATGTAAGGAATTTTAAAATACGTTGGTTCCAGGAATCTTAAGAAAAGATTTTGGTTCAAAGAAGCGACATAGGTGCAGCACAAACTACATCCTATACAAAGATTCATGATACAAGAGAAGGATGTAGTTCATCAGTGTATTATCTTGATGAAATATAGATCAATTAGAATCATTCCAGGAAGATCTGCTGGAAGATGGTTCTGGCGGTTTTAAAGTGCTCGTAGGAATAGGTTCTCGGATAATTATTGTGCATGCTGAGTCTTCTTCTGGTTTTGTTTCTGAGAATAAACTTGTATTTATGTGTAAGAAAAACAGGAGTGACTACCATTCAGAAATAGATGTTCTCAGTTTCGTGATATGATTCACAACTGTTGTCATACCTTGCTTCGAAGTCAGTCATTGCCAGTTATAATTCAACTGTTACAGAGAAAACACCAAGTACAAAGACCAAAAAAGTGGATATCTTTCCCTGACTTAAAAAGTATATATATTAAGCACAGTATAAATAGATGCATGATGATCTCCTGGAGCTCGTTAACTTATACAAGTCACATGACAGAATGTACAAACTTGACTTCCTTGCACATGAGTTTTACATTTTCCCACGTGTCACTGTCAGTGTCGCCCCATGGAATTAATTTGGGCAAAGGGTTAAGGCCATGTGGGAGACAAAAACAAACATTCAAGATAACATACACTGAATCTCTTTTGAATGAGGCAGTAGACAACATCCCACCTATAGCATGGGCACATTCTGTGTGGCATGCTGAAAAGCTTCAGAAAGAATAATTTGACAGGGAAGTGATGATGGCTACAAGCCTTGAAAATATTGTCATAAATTTACAATCAAATTGTTCAGAAACACACCGAAATAGAAGTGACAGTGGTATTATAATATAGACTTTGGAACAAATTAATAATATTTCTTAGTTTTAAAGACTCATGGTTTAAAAAAATGTGTTTATCAATATATCAGTTGCATACATAATAATGAGAACTTCCTAGCCTTGAGCGTGGCTACTTATCCCGGTGGACAGCTGGTTGGTAATCATACCAGAAAAGCTGTGCAGTATCTGCAGCAGAGTTGGTGAATGACATGGCTGCTTTCCTTTCTTTTGTGTTTACCTATTGATGACTTAACAGTCTCCTTCAATCCAAAAGTATTTACTAATACATTTTGAGTGTAACAGGAAATATGCTGTGGCTCACTGCCTGTTTACACAAGTATTCAATGGTGATCCTGTCAAATAGGTTCAAATAGCTACAAGACTTTAATACATTGATAGATGTGCTGTCGTATCCCAAAGACTAATCACTTTTTACCACATTAAGTATTTCTGTAATTTACTTGGAGTCTATACTTTTGAAATTCTAGACTCTTGGTCATGTAAACAGTGTTTAATGGAGTAAATTAAATGTATGTGTATTTTGATCTTTATCATGAAGTGTAATGTTTGATTCATTTGTTCATTCCTTCACACATCATTTGTTCCATGAATTTCCTGATCCCCTGATGAAGGAGAGTTTTCAGGGGTGTGGAATGAGTTAATTTATACATTAATTGCTCATTGTAGTGTATTTCTGTAATACATAATACATGGCAATTTGACAATGCTAATCAACTAATATTACTAATTATTGGAAATACTTCTAAGTTACTTTTTACATGTTTTTGTATGTTAGGAGAATAACAGCTGCTTTGAAAAAATCCACTGCTCCTCCAGTTCTAGTACTGAGCTGCTGTTTTGATCTGATACATCAAAACAAAGCATTAATTTAACCTTCATGTAACTTAACATAGATCTGCCTATATAATGGCAGAGTCAAGATCAGTTTAATATAAACTTCATAGTTAGTTTCATTGCTCAAGGATATTATACTCTAGAACACAGTTTTCTAAACTGTGTGTCCTGACACCCAGGGACACCTGCAAGACTTGCAAATTCAGAAAGTAAAACAAATGAACAATATGAAACATCCATCTCTTCATTCAGTTTAAACATAGGTCACATAGTAAATGAATGATTGGTCTGTTTAATTCCACTATTTTCTGCATGTAACACCCAACTACAGGACTAGACATCTCTCTTCTGCTGCTGTACACATATGCTTTTTATTGATCCATGTCTTAGCAAACTCTTCGATAGTAGGAGTTTATACAATTTTTCTTCAGTCTGATTCTTTTGTTTGTGATGTGTCATTATTTTGCTCCTTCAAAGTGATATAGTTTACACGAATAATCAGTAATGGATAAATTTATTGTCATAAAGTGACCTTTGGCAGTTTATAGAAAATTAGAGCAACAGATAAGCAATGTGTCTGAAAGTTCAGTAGATACAGAACAAAAACTAAATAATGTTTCTCAAACCCATGTTTATTCCAGGCCATCAAGTAACAGCAAGAACATCACAGTTAGTTAATGAATTAGTAGTGATGCTATATAATGAAGAATACTTAAAAATGGGGTTCACATGATGTGGAGATGAAAGATGTCCTTTGCTGAGGTGTGTGATATATGGAGAAAAACTTTTCAATGAAAAAATAGTACCGAATAAATTGCTGAGCCATATTTCTGTGTAGCACTAACAAGAACAAGGGAAAATTTTTGTCTGTTCAGAGAAATTCTAAGACAGAAGAATCAGCATAGTTCTTTGTTTATTAAAATATTTAAGACCTCTTGTAAAGCTTAAGAAGCTCATTATCTTATAACTGAGATTACTGCAAAAAATAATTAACTCCTGTAGTTGCAGAGAAAGCCATCATTCCAACTTATCATTCTATAGTGAAAGCAATGTTTGGCCCTGAATATGAATGTGCTGTGAAAAAAATTCTGTTTACTGATAATACAGTTGGGGGACATATTCAGAATATGTATGAAACAACAAACATTCTTTTAAAACTGGAGTTGATGAAATGAATTTAATGTTTGCAATTAAGCTAGATGAATCTACCAATGTAAGTGGCCTATCTCAACTCATTTTCGTTTGTTTTGTTGATGAAGGTAACATAATTGAACAGTGTCTCTGTTGTAATGATACTCCCTTCACTGCCAAAGCCAAAGACATTTTGAAGTAGTAAACAGATACTTGTCGTGGAAGAATTGTGTTGGTATGAGCACAGGTGGAATGTAAACAATGACAGGTTCCATCACACTGGCAAAATGACGAAACAAAAATTTTTTGTTCACAAAAAGTCTGTTTTAAATTGCTTGTAAATCATGTAATTGAGGTGGACCTGGTTACCACCCCAATATTTATGTAGTGAGATGTGGGAAACAGCCTAAAAACCACATCCACACTGTCTGGCACACCAATCTTTGCCAATAATCTACCAGGTGGAATCAATCCAGGCCTGGTGCAGCTTCCAGTTCTACAAGCAGCACTTTAACATGCATGGGCTATGCAGGCAGGTAATTATTAAAAATGAAATGTTGTCTGCAGGAAACTGCGCAGATATCCAGTCAGATGTTTCTAACATTTTAAAGTGCAGCAAAGATTGGCAACTTCTCTCTCTCACTCTCACACGTATCACAGAATATGTCCTGTAACTACAGCAACAGTGAATCACACCTGGAATCAGTCAATTCATACAAATACCTGGGTGGAATAATATGAAACTGAATGATCACAAAGGCCCAGTAATAGGTAAGTTAGGTGCCAAGTTTTGATTCATTGGTGGGTACCAGGAAAATGCAGTCAATTTACAAATCACACTGCTTACGAAACACTTGTATGATGTGTCTCAGAATATTGGTCACGTGTGTGGAACCCTTATGAGATAAGGCTATCAGGTGACAGAGAGCATACAGTATACACACAAAGCTCATAGGTTTGTTTAAACCATGAGAGCCTCGCAGATATGATGAAAAATCTGAAATAACAAAAGCTTGAAGATAGACACCAAAGCACACTAAAAATATCCAAGGACCAACATTAAGAAAGGAATTTAGGAATATATCACAGCCTCCTAGAAATTGCTTGTAGGGACCATGAACACAAGATTAGACTCATTACAGTGGGTGTAGAGGAATTTAAGCAATCATTCTTCCCACACTCCATAATAAAATGGAATAGGATGAATCCCTTATAAATAGTACAGTGGAAGATGCCCTCTCTCATGCACTTCATAGTGGTTTTCAGTGTCTAAATAGCCTGCTGTACCTGTGCAATTTGCCAAACCCACATTGGATTGGCGAGGTCACACACATAGTGCTGCCTCCCGGTTCGAGTGACGTCACACCTGCATCAGCCACGTCACAAACGACTGCATGTTGCCAAGAACTCCATGAGACACTGACTGTGCTGCTGATAATAAATGGACTATGCCCTCCTTTATGGTGCCAGGACCTCATGTACACTCTCACATGCATTTTCACCTCTCTCAGATGTCTGGCAGTGGGAACGTCATACATACTGTGTCGGCTGTGGAACTTCATTCACAACATAACCATTCTTTGAATAGCCACTTGAGTTCTACGCACACTGCTGCATGATGTCACTCATGCCACGACATGACTAAACTCATCATGTGCCTCTCTATGTGGAGCAAATGCAGCTCCCACACCGATGCTCCCGTACTGTGCCATGCCCATCTCACAATCGCGCCTTACAGTCAAACCACTGATGGCCATTCTATTCAATTCAATTCAATTCAATTTTTATTATCACATAACATGCCTTATACAATCAAAGATTGTGACATAGGTGACTTGTCAGTTTTTACACTATATATAACAATACTAAAAATACAACAAACTAATAATATACATGGTGTAACATCTTGAAAGAGGTATTTTAATTACAATTATAATGCATTGTTACTATTCATGAAATCTTCTACACTATAGTAACATTTATCTTTCAGATATTTTTCCAGGTCTCTTTTGGTGCCTTTTACATTTGGGTCATCCATATCTTTCCATATTTTATTTACAAATTTCATGCCCATGCCCACCACTATCCAAAACTAGCATTGTTCAACACAGATTCTCCCTTGATGTGGTTTGCTCTCTGTGAGTGTTTGATGTCAGCCAGTGGTATCATTGGGGATAACGAGAAGTTCATCACTCCTCTTGACTACCTCGGAGACAGTGCAGACCTTATTAGTAACTTGATGTGTTGTGGTCTAATATCTCTGGTAGATGCATGTCTACGAAGATCTCACCAAGTTAAGTGATTAATATTGAGATAAGAACTAATTTAGTTAATATTACATTTTAGACTAGTGCATTTACTTCTTCGCTAAGCTGTCTATTGAAGATTTTGCTTTTCTGAGTGTATTATTTTGTAAAGGCTGATAGACGCTTATTTTGTTTACATTTTAGGCATAAATTTCGTGCAAGTGTAGATCTTTATTTTTTTTGACAAGACTTAGAGGTTCAAAATTAAATTAATTTGTGTCTATCATCTAGAATTTAGGTAGTTAATTAAAACTTTTGAAAGTAAGTTTAAAAGTTTGTTTATGTTAGTGTTTAGCTATGTATTAGTGCAGGCTACAAAAATTCAGTGCTCTTGTGACAAGCTATTCTCTGCTTTTGTGTAAATTTTGTGTAAGTTTTTCTATCAAATCATGTGTGATGAATGTTGTTGTCATAGAACTCTGAAGGAGGGGGTGTTCTGTGAAGACTGTAGATTGTGATTTCATTGAGGCAAATGAAGAAGTGAGGAAATTGGGGTAGATAATGAGGCTCTTCCATGGCAATGTACTTTATGTAGAAAGGACAGAAAAATCATTGAACAGGAGACAAAAATTTGTGCACTTAAGGCTGAATTAAAAAATGTGAATTAAGAATTATGTAGGGTATCAGAAGAAAAAGAGATGAAGTGCTGGGAAAAGGTAGCAAAAAAGGGAAACTATTGAAAAAACTTTAGAAATTCAGTTAGTAAATCAGTTTGGCTTGCTATCTGAAGCAGTGTAGGAAGGGCCTTATCTAGATGTATTTGAATGTAGGATGACGCAGAATATTAGGTTAAAGAAAAAAGACTGGTCAGGATCAAAACAGAATAGAAAAAGAAGAATTCTGCTTCTAGGTAGCAGTCATGGGAGGGATGTAGGCCAGCAGCTTCAAGAGGAATTAGGTGCACGGTACCATGTCACAAGTTTTGTAAACCAAGTGCTAGACTTAGTCAGGTGACAAAAATCTTAGGTCAGCTATGGAGGGACTTTGAGAAGAAAAATAAGGTAATTATAGTTGGGAGAGCAGGAAACAGCCTGGCTATGAATCCAAGATATAGTGTTTGGGATGACATGAACAAAATAGGAGCAGAAACTGGGCACACAAATATGGGGTTTGTGGAGGTCTTTCAGTGCCATGACCAGCCATGGATAAACACTGCTGTAAGGTATGTTAACACTGAGCTGAACAGGATGCCCCAGACACTGGCAAAATCTCAGATACATGTTGTTCAAGTTGATGCTATTGATAGATGGGGATACACTACACAAGGCCTGCACCTAAATAGGAAGGTGAAAGATACGTTAGCTACTGGCTACTGGCAGATACTGTAAGGGGGGGCCACAGTCACACAAGGGATGATCCCTGTGGTTAATGGGACCAGGCAGACAGGTTTTTTAGGTTAAAGCCAAGGTCCAGACAGACAACAACCAAGAAAAATGGAATAAAGGAAGCTTCTTGTACACTAAATAGGGATAAAGCTAAGAGTAGTATTGGTTTACTTCACTAAAATATCAGGAGAATAAAAAATAGAGTAGATGAGCTGTTAGTGTGTTTAGATGATCTCAAAAATAAGAAGGATATTGATATTCTTTGTCTGCCTGAACACCACGTAACTGTGGGGATGGAATATGTGAGTGCAAATTCAGATAATTTAGCAACTTACGCTTGCAGATCTTGCATGGATAGAGTTGCCATTTACACAAAACAAGGGTATAAGTAAAAAAAAATGTAGAAGTAAGAAAATTTTGTGTTGATCAGCACTTTGAAGTTTGTGCATGTGAACTACAGCTAGATAATGTAGTGTTGATATTAGCAAAGGTGTGCAGGACCCCATTAGGAGATTGAGAGCTGTTCATAAAAAAGTTTGTCTCCCTATTACACTGCCTGCCAGACAAAAAGTAGAAGTTATTAATCTGTGGTGATTTCAATGCAAACTTTTTAAGCAATTCTGATAGTAAAAGTGAACTAGAAGTGTTATTAATGACATATAATGTAGAATCAGTGATCAACTTCCCTACACGTATAGCTCAAAACAGCAGCACTTTAATAGATAATGTATTTGTACAGCAAGAGGATGTAAGACTAACACATGCTTTCCCTGTGATACATGGATTATCAGATCATCATGCACAGTTGATTAACTTACAAAACCTAGCAGAGTATACAGTTCAGAAACCATCAAATAAAAGTGTAAGGCTGGCCAACTCTGTATCTATAGAGCACTTCAGAGGAAGTTTAAGAAATATTAAATGGGGAGATGTATAAAATGAGCCAAATGCTAATGATAAATACAACATATTTCTTGATAAATTTATGTCCCTTTTTGAATACTGTTGCCCCCAAAAATTACTAAATGTAACACCAAACACTTTTCAAAGAAACCTTGGATTACTAAAGGTATTAAAGTGTCTTCAGAAAGAAAAAGAAAATTATATTAGACAGCAAAATTAGTAAAGACCCAGAAGTGATTTTACACTATAAAAAATATTGTAACATATTGAGAAAAGTTGTGAAAAAATAAAAAATATATAAACATTAACTACTCAGGCAATAAAATCAAATCAATATGGAATGTTGTTAGATGAGAGACATGCAGGATCCATGGATTCATGAGGTTGTCTCCATACCTGTACATGTCCATCTGCTCGATACAATTTGAAATGAGACTTGTCTGACCAGGCAGCATATTTCCAGTTATCAGCTGTCCAATGTCAGTGTTGACAGGCCCAGGTGATATGTAAAGCTTTGTGTTGTGCAGTCATGAAGAGTACACGAATGCGCCCTCAGCTCCGGACGCCCATATCAATGATGTTTCATTGAATGGTTCACACACTGCACACTGACACTTGTTGATGGCCCAGCATTGAAATCTGAAGCAGTTTGTGGGAGGGTTGCACTTCTGTCATGTTTAGTGGTTCTCTTCAGTCATCATTGATCCCATTCTTGTAGGGTCTCCTTCCGGTCGCAGCAATGTCAGAAATTTGATGTTATACGAGATTCCTGATATTCACTGTACACTCATGAAATGGTTATAAGGGAAATTCACACGTCTTTGCTACCCTTGAGATGCCGTGTCCCATCACTCATGCGCTGTCTCTAACACCACGTTCAAACTCAGTTAAATCTTGATAACATGCTATTGTTACAACAGTAACCAACAACTGCAACAGACATTTGTCTTATACAGGTGTTGCCTACCACAGCGCTGTATTCTGCCTGTTTACATAGCTCTGTATTTGAATACAAGTGCCTATACCAGTTTCTTTGGTGCTTCAGTGTATTTGTCAATGGTGTTATACCATTTACCGTACAGAACTGTATATACCATGTTTTCTCAAAATTTAGTGAGAGTCCATTAGCAGAGAACCACTTAATAATTATCCGAAAGACATTATTTAAAATTTCCTCAGTTAAGTCTTGTCTGTTTTGTATAATTACTATACATGTATATCAGCAAAAAGAACTAGCTTTGCATCTTCTTAAATATAGAGTGGCAAGTCATTAATATATATTATCAATGCTTGATTCAAGACTAAACCCTTTGGAATACCATTCTTGACACTTCTCCAGTTAGAGGACTCTCCTGATTTTTGCAGACTTTATGTACTGTTAATTTCAGCCTTCTGCATTTTTCAGTTAAAAATGAATTAAACTATTTGTGCACTGTCTCACTCATACCACGGTACTTTAGCGTATCTTGAAGAATTTCATGATTTAGTCAAAAGCCTTTGAGAGAGCACAAAAATCCCAATAGGTGATGTTCAGTTATTCAGAGCATTTAATATTTGATTAGTGAAAACATGTACAGCATTTCATGCTGGAAAGCTTTTCTGAAAACCAACTTGTTATTTTGTTAGTACTTCGTATTTACAAATGTGTGCAGCTACTCTTGAATACATTACTTTTTCAAGAACTTTGAATAAAGCTGTCAGAAATGGGATTAGGCCATAGTTGTCAGCATCAGACCTGTCCCCCTTTCAATGCAATGGTTTTAACAACAGGATGTTTCAGCCTTTCCATAAAAATACCCCGTTTCAGTGAGAATCATAATTATCTGCTGGGAAGAAGCTTTTACTACTCTGTTAGAACTGCCATTAATTCCATGCATGCTTTTACTTTTGAGTGAATTCATTATTTTCCTAAATTTCAGTAGAAGGGTTGGAATGAATTTCAGTTTTATCTAATAGCATAGATATTACCCCTTCCATACACAACCTTGCATTTTCTAATGACCAGCTGGATCCTATTTCTCTGCAACACCTAAGAAATGAGTAATCATCTAGTTATTATTAAAAGTATTTTCTACTTCTGACTTTTTCTTAACTTTGTCATCCTTTGCTATCAGTTGCCCTGTTTCTCTTTTAACAATGTTCCAAATTGTTTTAATTTATTTATCAAAGGTGCTAGTCAGCAGTAGTTTTTATAGTGCTTGACTGTTTCTAGATCATAACTCCTTCTAGCTATAGGATATATTTTCCTTTTCTGTTCACAATACATTTTTATCCCTTTAGTAAGGAGTGGCTTTTTAGATGATTTCTTATGATTATGTTTCACTGTTATGTTAAGGAAACTGTTTTCAAATATACTCATAAAGGTATCATGAAATAGGTTAAATTTTAAATCAGCATGAGGTTCCCTGTACATCTCATCACAGTCTAACTGTTGCAAGCTTTCCCTAAAATATGCAGTTGTTACATTGTTAATTCAGTGCACTATTTTGGAGGACTGTTTTGCATTACTGGATGTAGCTACATTATATACTGTAACTAGCTGTGCATCATGATCAGAAGGGCCATTCTTCACAGGAAAAGTTTTTATTTGATTAAATATATCTTTGTCTATAAAAAATATTATTAGTGTGCTGCTTTCCTGTACTACCCTAGTAGGAAAATCGATAACTGATGTCAAATTGAGAGAACTAAGTAATACTTCAAGGCCATTATTTCTCTCAGGCTGTTTCAGAAAATCTACATTGAAATCCCCACAAACAATAATTTTCTCCTCTCTGGCTGACAGGTAGCACAGCAAAGGATCCAAGTTTTTCAGAAATAGCTGATTATTTTCCTAGTGGGGACCTATACACGTCTACAATTATAAAAGTACCAATATTTATGTTGCTGTACACAGCATTTTTTAGCTTCTAGATTTTTCACATTGTGATAAATGTTAACATATATGGAAATTTTAACATATATGTAAATTTTAACATATGGCAATTCCTCCTCTCTCCATAATGTCTCTACTTACATGTGCTGAAAGCTTATAGCTGCCCATGAAGTATTACAAACTTTATGCTCTACGATTTCAACTTCTTCTCACATACATTATGGAAGCTGCTATATAAAAATGTTTTTTATGAATAATAAGTACAAGTTAATTTATCACAGAACTCAAAAAGTGCATCAATTGTAATGTATCGCTGCTATACATATGTCAAGAATACAGCTGAAAAGAAGGAACATTAAGTTTGATACTTCTGATTAAGCAATATGGAGAAGAAAAGTTCATTATTTCAAAATCTAGACAATATGGTCAAGAAAGAAGAGATACAACATCCTGTCCATAAAAGATGTCAGAATAATTTTCCTCATGCACAAAAAAAAAAAAAAAATGGTTGCACAAGGACTTCGTAAGAAAATACAAGAAACTGTACACACCTTTAATGAAAGACATGGATTCCAAAAAATGACTCTGGAATCAACTGTAATGAATTTTGCAACATACATCTAACTTTCTGAGGGCAGTCACACCATTGTATCATCACCATTACCACTATACTGTATAAATTACAGTACAGTGGTGCCTGTGCTTCACAGGGCCTGTATAAAATTATAATTTTTGCCTTTTATTTGAATCCCACAAGAGTTTTGACCTTGTAAAGACAGAAGTATTAACATTGTGAGAATAAAATTTTGCAGAATTGCTAGAAGGTAAATATAGTACTGTGCTTATTTGCTATTTCAAGAGAAAGCTTTCTGATGTATGTAAATGTAATATATTCATGTGATAGTGATAAGAAGAATCCCAGAAAAGACCTATAATTAAAGAATATAATAATCAAAATAGGTGTAAGTACTACAGGCAATGACACTTATGAACATAGTCATGTTTAGAATATGGGAATAAAAATTCAGTTGATAATATCAACTGAGTCATACCTGACACATTTATATCCATCTCTACAACTCTTTTGGAAGCCTATTCTTAATACTTTTACTAAAATAGTTTTTCTTTCTTTTGTACAGATAATTTCACTTATTCGAATAGTGTATTACATGTAGTGGGAGATGCATAGCCATTTGTATTGGTTTTACATACCAGCTGTAGATAGAAACCATCCTGTCAGCAGACTACTCATGTACACTGTAATAAATAGTATCTCGTAGTAGATATAGGCATACATAATGAAATAGGCATGGGAAGCTTGGGTTCCAATGAACCATTTGTCATTAATAACAAAAGGATGAATGGTATAACAGCAAATAAATAAAACAAGAGATTTTCACCTAGTATTATGCATAATGCAAGTGAAGGACAGTATGGGGCATATGAGCAGTAACTATACCACATAAACATGACAGTACACCCTGCTAGTAGATGATCTAGATTGATAAAGGCCTACTGAAACATAGCTGAAACATGGATGTGAATAATATTACTGAAAAACCAGATGAAATAACACAGTTTGGTGCAGTTAAAGTAGCAGCAATTTTTTTAATGAATCACTAATGGAAGCTTCAGTGACACAAGAAAGCACTGACAGTAGGACAAATGATAATCATGTTTTAAACTCAGTACAAATAATAAACAATGATTTGTCAAAAATAGATCATACAATGATAACATAAATAAATGACTGCCTGGATCGATGCCCACAAATCCATCCTTGCGCAGTAGTTTTTGATTTACTTTAGTCAAATATCTTTCTTAGTCTGCAAATAGTGGAATAGGAAATTCCCATTGAAAAAGAACAACAGAAAAGAGTATGGATTTCTTTCTTTCCAACGTCTGCGGAGTTGTGGGAGGGAGGGGGGGGGGGGGGGGCGTGGCAGTCTTAACTTACAATATCTAGAGCAGTTTAAACAAATATTGTCTAAGCAGTTCAAACGAATGTCAAGTAGCTTTGATCAGAAATTTTTGAATTTAAAAACAGAATTTTCCAGTTAAAAAATAGAATTTTCTAGTTTTGAGCAGAAGTTGCAACACAAGAGCAATGAAAAATTTTTGAAACTTTTAATTGAACAGAGGAATAACACTCACTGGTTAGATGAGCTTACCTTAAAACAAAATAATTTGCAGATAGGACATGATAGCTGAGGAAAGGTGTTATCTGTGGTGAAAACTAGCATGTTGGATTTTTTCAGCCCATATGATGACTCACCAAATCAGGTACATAAAATATCAGAGAATATGGGATTTCTTAAATTACAACAGAAACACATCAGTAATGACACACAAAAATTATATAGTTGTACTGAATTTGGGTAATTTGACAGTGATACTAAACTTGCAGAGAAGGTGGTAGAGCAATATCACACTCATTTTGTGGAAGTGGAAAGGATAGTAATTGAGATGGAGGATAAGATTCTTAACAAACTTGATACTGATTTAAAGAATGCTATTCAACAAATACATAATGAAATAGGCATGGGAAGCTTGGGTTCCAATGAACCATTTGTCATTAATAACAAAAGGATGAATGGTATAACAGCAAATAAATAAAACAAGAGATTTTCACCTAGTATTATGCATAATGCAAGTGAAGGACAGTATGGGGCATATGAGCAGTAACTATACCACATAAACATGACAGTACACCCTGCTAGTAGATGATCTAGATTGATAAAGGCCTACTGAAACATAGCTGAAACATAGTTCCATGTATTTTGTACAGAGACAAAGAAGGTACATTCCATAGTATTCATTAGATCTTTTTGAGATATTCTACTAAATATTAGAATGAACAGCAGAAGATTCACTATGTAATAGGATATACATAAGAGGTTGCTTTGCTGTGGGCTGTGGATATAGCTAAGCATTATGAAACCTATGGTCAATTTCTGCAGGCTTTTCTTGCTAAGTTTTGGTCATCTGGAGCACAAGAATGACTCACCCAGAACCATTTAATAATAAGTAAGGGGGACTAAGGAGGGATTTGGAAAAATATCAGAATACGACTCGTTATTGGCGTGAAACCTATTTCACATTTAGATGTTCAAAAAATTTAAAGGGTAGATTACCTCTACACATAAAGGAGAAATTAGTCTCTCTATCACAAAATGATTTAGAGTATTTTTCTGTCTGCGGTTGATGCCATTGACCTCATTTATAAAGGGGAATGTATGCAAACAAGAAACACAGGACAACACTAGTTTTCATAGTAGTGCTATGGCAGGTCATAGCCATAATACTAACCACCAACAAGGGTTGCTACAGCCAGTAACACTAGACAATAGACTCAATAGCCATATTTTTAAAGCAAATGGAAACACGCAGAAAAGGGGATGGAATAGATATGAACCTGGTGCCCACAACTTGTAAGGTAATGGTAATAACCGAAACAGACAAAATTGATATAGTACAGCCTATAATGAGGATCTACACAGTAGCAGTGACTATCATGGAAACTCAAACAGTCACATGAACCCTGACTCAGGTAATAGCATTAAACAAGGAGAATCAACATTCCACAGTAATCAAAACAATAATTGGCGTTCTCGCGAACATCGAATTCAAATAGTTGAGGTGGTTAATAGCAATGAGATTATTCTGATGCCATCACAGAAAATGCTAGCCTGCCAGATCCTCTGGATTTAAATGGGGTGCAGTCAGTGACTATTCATGTTTTGAGGTATGATGAGGAACATGATTTAAGAGAGGAGTTATGTTCCTATGAGACAAAGAAGGATGAAGAGGAAGTGGTACAAGTAATAATATGCACAAATGTAGGCAATGTACCAGAACATAAAATTCTGGATACAGGTGCATGTTTAAACATTTTGTACAAGTGTTTGATTGACATAATAACAAAGGATTTGCATGTACAAACTTTCCCTGCATAGAACTGCAAAACATCGACAGCCATAGGAAACAAGACACAAAATGTCAAGCTGCAAGCATGCACTTCTATTACCTTATAATACTATGATCAAATGCAATTTTCTTCTGGTCCAGAAATTAATATAAATTGTATTCAAGTGATGGAGGTTCTGAGACAGTTTAAGGGAAACCACGATGTGGGTTTTGATAAATGCTGCTTGCAGGTGGACAAGGAGATTATATCAATTAATCTGGTCACAACGAAGGAAAATGATACTCAAAATAGCAATAAAATAAATTTTCTTCTTAGCTATCCTGAAATATTTTTAGTAAATGAGCAATACAGTGTGGAGGGATTGGATATCCTGGTACCACATGTTATCAGTGAAAAGGTTGGAGAGTCTAGTTATTTAAAGAAGGCAGAAAGAAATCAGCCATGTAAAATACTCATACATTAAGAACAGGTGTTAAAAAAAGAGGTATCATAAAAATTATAGTTACAAAATGGATCTATATTCACATTAAAAATTTCTGTCATAATTATTAACCAATCCCTTGGACAAAGAAAGAGGCGGTGAATAAGGAAATAGAAGGAATGTTAAGTTGGCAAGTGACAGAACCTTCAAATTCTCCATATTGTAGCCCACTTTTGGATATCAGTAAGGCAACTGGTACTATTCGATTAGTATTTGATGTGTGATCCATTAATAAAATCATTGTTCCTATATGGACAAAATCTGAAAATATCAATGATCAACCCTTAAAATTTCATGGTGTTAAGTATTTAACTCCCGGGATTTGTGCTGTTCATACTGGCAGGTGTTATTGGATCCAAAACATAGTAAATACATTGCATTTGTATGTTCTGACCGTATTACCATTTTTGTGTATTCCTTTTTGTTCTCGGTGTTAGTGTGGATGTCTATATAGCAGCACTGGATGCTGTATTGAGACCAGTGCTGCATAACAGAATCACCCTGTATGTTGATGATATATTGATCACAATGAGCTCGGAACATTTAGATTTGTTAGAGGAGGTACTTAAGAAATTTCTTGTATGTGGCATTGTGGTTAATTTACAAAAGTTCAAATTTGGAAGAGAAAAAATAAAATTATTGGGTCACATTATCTCTCCCACAGGTATTTAACCTGATCCCGGGAAGATTTGGGGCTATCAAACACTTTTCTACACTACAGAACAGAAAACAGTTAAAGGCTTTTTAAGACTGATTTCATTCTTTAGGTAGTTTGTACCTAACAGTTGTTAAATAGTGAGCCACTCCTGAACCTGTTAAGAAAAAATAATACATGGTTATGGACTGAAGATGGCCAAAGATACTGCCAGGCCATAGACAAAACAAATGGAAATATTTTATATCATCCAAACATGACACAAGATTTTTGTTTAAGCATAGATGAATTGTTTCAGGGTCTCGGTGCTTGTCTGTTTCAAATTAGAGAGATAGCTGGAAAGAGCATGAGCTGTGTAATTAATTTTGCTAGCTGAACATTCACTGAGTGTGACAGATCATACTCAGCTACTGAACTCAAAGCATTAGCCATAGTGCAAATACTATTGTGACCACCAACCTTTATCTCTTTTGTTGACTTGCAAGGTGTAACACAAGTGAATTGCTCATTGGTTGTAATTTTTGCATGAATTCAGTTTACAAATAATACAAATAAAACAGGAACAAAACATTGTAGCTGATGCACTTTGTAGACTCCCACAAGGATTAAATGATTTTACAGAACTAAATGAACAGACCTCAGACTTTAGAATTATATTAATACAAGACGAAAATTGTAGACTCTAGTATTGTAGAACTAAATGATCAGATCTCAGATTTTTTAATTTTATTAATACAAGATGAAAATTGTGGACCCTGTTACTTAAAACTGTGCCAAGAAATGGGCAATTTACAAGAAAAGGATCTGAAGTGGAGAAAGGTAAAGGAGAAACTGAATAATGAGGAAGATGGAAGTCTAGGGTAAGTATTACATAATGTGCAAAGGTGTGCTATTTTATTGGCAAATGCTGGAACTGAACTTTTGGTACATCTGTGTAACTGAAGATTATGCAGCTGATTTTATTTTGGGTTTACGTACAAATGACCGAGATGTGATGAAATTAGAAACAATTTTTTAATCACTTCAAGAAAGAAGCCCTAGTGGGTACCAGTCTTCAGGAACTGGAAAGAAAGCCCTTTGCAAGTCTGACAGCTAGCCAACCAATGTTCAAAAACAAGTTAAAAGAATTTCTGAATGACAACTCCTAATCAGAAGATGAATTTTTAGATACATTCCACATCATTACGAAATGTCATATTCATGATCTGTGGAACAAGTATTAATGTATGTATTTATGTATTGGTTCTGTGAAAGGTGCATCACACATTGGAAGACTATGAAATAAGGTGACAATAGTGAATTCGCATAACATTTAAATACATTCCTCCTTTGTTCACCAGCAAAATTGACAAGGATGTGGTTGGCAGAGATGAAGATTCCCAGAACATCTATGCATTGCAGGATGAAGAAAAACGTTACTGTTCATCTTGATGCAGCAGCATCAGTGATTTGAAACATCACATTGTTCATGTGAACAATTGCTTGCAGCTTTTTCAACATCTTGATGAAAGACAATGCCCATTAGTATGAAGACATTAACCAACACCTGTGCGAGCAGGTGCATATGGCATTGAATCCAGTTCTGTGCCCAGAATGCACTGAGAAAGTTTGAAATATGTAAGAAGTATGTAATAACATATGTTCCTGTCTTATTCAATTCTTATATTTATCTTTTTCTGTTAAATATAATTCCTGATAGCACTAGCGAACCGATATGGGTTCTTGTTTGCCTTTCATGTTGCTTCTTGTTTCAATATAATAACATTAAACATTTCCAATTGTGGCTTAAAAATGCAAATAAGTCTTTGTTCTCATTGAATTTGATCTATGTGGTAGAGATATGGAAAATCAACAACAAAAACCAGCCAAAAGCATTACTAACACTGGAGAAAAAAAGCTGTCATAATTACTTATGATGCCAAACCTGGAGAACCACATTGAAACTTGTTTTCAAGATTGGGTGTGCTTATCGTTATAAATATATATGTACAGAAAATAGTACTGCATGCGGAAGCAATGGATGCAAACTTAAGCTGAGACTTGTACACCAGTACAGTAGTAAACAAAAATCAAAATACAATGCAAATAGCTGCAGAATGGCATTGTGTGAAAAAATGCACTTCATGCTGGATGCACTTCATGCTAGGCTCAAGCTAGACAGTGGCCTACCTAATAATCACACAGCCCTTTCTATCACCAAATAAAAACATCATCTTAAAATAATACATTTTATTCTCTGCGTGGGTCCTTCGTCTTCATGAAAAATAAACAGAAATGTTATTGTCTGTCAGTATTTCAGGCTCACAGTATTATGTTACTAACAAGCATTTAATGAACAATTCTGAAGCAGCTTCTTACATATTGACAAATTTAAAGTGTATTAAAATGTAAAATTTATTGTTACATTCGAAACTTTGGTTTATGAATTGTAAACAACAATACTCTTATCTGATGTATTCAGAAGAATAACTTGTGTCCTAAAACTGTGTTGTTCTAGAGATTGGATCGATTTGGAAGGGAGGAGGGAGGGGGTTCATGTCCCACCCTGGAAAAGATTGTAGAGCACATTAATAAGCCGTATGCCAACATTGTTTCCAAATTGAAAAGTAAAAGTAGATTTTGAAGCAGAATATAACACAGCAAATGGAAATAATAATGTTTATAAAATGTAATGACTACAGAGAAAAATAGAGAAATTAGTGGAGGAGAAGGATAAAAAATAAATTAATTAATTAAAATAAATCAGAACAGCACAAACATCTATGGAAGAAGTGTGAAAGTGTGCAGGCATTGAAAGTAATTCTGGTTGAGCCAAGACGGATGATAAGATGAGAGAACATGTTGGAGAAAAAGTTCCCATTTCTAACATTCAGGGATATAGGTTCTTGGTCACAGAGCCCAAATGGCCTTTGTCGTATAATGGAAACTCAGGCAAGTCTGACTCATTCCACATCGTTACTATTTATCGTGCAACATGAAGCTAACCAAATAACTAACTGTGGCAAACCCTGAAATGACATTATCTCTCCCTCATATCCTCCCCACATCATCTGTTGTCATATTCCATTTCACTTTCAATCTGTGCAACATCCTCAGAAACATTATTTCCTCTGTTTCTACTGTAAAATCTACCCATTACTGCTCTCCCCCTTACATCCTTCTAAAGCTACCCAATGGAAAAATGGATTGAATCAAAAGCTATCACATATGAAACTACTCATATCCTTAACCGGGTGAGATATTGCTACTGCATGGCTTTCTACGTGTGTATGACCACCACCAACCTAGAATAGCTTACAGATGAATGGATGCAGATGGTTTGTCCACATTGGAAATGTTCAGTTCTTAGTCAATGAGCAAGACTCAAACTACCTGAGTACCTGGAATATCAAATGAACCATTTGGATCTTCCCAGCAACTATTAGTTCTTCTAAACTCTGACCAGTCTATGCTGCTGTCAGCTGTAGATGCTCTGTTGATGTCAAACAAAAATTTATCAATATTCTCTACAGTTTGCTTCTTTACGATCAGAAATTCCTTGACAATCTGCTACTTGTAATGTATATGACTTACAGACACCATTTTGAAACAGAGCTGCAGCTGTGAGCCATGTTACCTTTTGGAGAGAACGAAGATTTGATGTGTGCACTCAGGAAATTTTAAAAGAAAATCATACTTAATGTTTTGCATAGGCAACATTGTTGTTGAAGGAGAACAAAATGTGGTGCATTACTTTCTGAGCAATGCTCATAAATCTTTTCCTAGCTTGTGATTCATCACTACTGGCTGCTCAACAAAGGGCAAGTGACTTTAGTACAGCAACTGAGTCAACTTATGCTGTTGGCATCCCCTTGTTCACTTTGTCTGACAGTACTGAATAAGAAACCAATATCTTTTTAAATTAACAAATTTCTAATCTGCTGAGAAGAGAAGCTTATGAAAATAAGCTGTTGAGATGGACGTTAACCAATCAGAGTGTATGTTGGAAGACAGACTCTTTGTGTTTTATGTATCAATACAGTATCAACAAGGGTATGTACCACATCACTATTTTTATTCACCATGCCATAAAAATTCTTATTTTCATGTTGTGCATTCAGCTTGAGATAATTCCTGAAGAAAGAAGAATATTGATCAGCAATTATGCAAAACTGACTGACCTTAAGCATATTGAAGACAGACTGCTTTCACTTCCCTGTGTGATATGGCCCAGCCAACAGCAAAATAGTCTTGTTATAGAACATTTAATGGCAGCCATACCAGTATCTAGCTCCAGGAACGAGTCCACATCAATTTACCAAATGTTTCTGTATGCGGGAATGAGATTCAGCCTTAACTGAAACTATTAATACAACTGCAGACCCTAATTATGTTGGACAAAAGATAAACTCTTTGATATTTGCAGTAAAATATGTTTACAAATGTAGTGCCCAAACTAATGAAGGGGACTATTCCAATTATCTTCTGAAGTCACTTTATCTTATAATTGTAACAGACTGTCACTCACAAGCTATATAGGTAAAATTCTTGTATGTGAATAACTGTGTAATGTAGGTTCTAGAAATCAAAGAATCTGTCAACAATTTTTGTCTAGAATATTACCACACCTTTTTGATAATGCTAGGATGTTATGCTGTATGGCTTACCAATATATCCATCACAATAATGATCAAATTATTCAGTTTTAGAGGGAAAAATATCTACTTTGAATTTGAAGGAAACATTCTTTATGTGCTTCTTTTGTGCTTTTTCTTTTTTGCAAAGAAGATTGAGTGATTGAAACCACAACACACAGTGCAAAGCACTTGTTCTAGAAAATAATGAAAGAAACATTCTTTGTGTGATGTGGTCAGTGGCTAAGAAAGAATCTTTTGAAATTCAGCCACTAATGATGCAAAACTGGGGTTCAAAGTTTTTTTGCTGAATCAATGCCCACCCTAAACAATTGTTCTTGAAGGCATGAAGTTTGGTGGAATATTTATTAATTATTGTAAGCTTCCGAAAGTATTTTGTGAACATCACCAGTTAATAGGTGGAAACGGGTATTAACAGAGTTTAGAGATGCTATGGTGTGCAGTGTAAGAATCAGTTATAGACCATTACTTCTAGAGTCACAATATTTAGATGAAACATTCTTTATGTGATTTAGAGACCTGATAAGAAAGAATTTTTTTTTTTTTAAATTCAACTCCAAAGATGTCCCCAAGTTTTTTGATGATTGGCATATACCATTAGTTCTAGAAATATAAAATTTGGTGGGAATATTTACTATTTAGCATGAGCTGCTATTGGGAAACTTGAGCTTGTTAGTGGTTGACATGGGTTTTTATTTAATTTTAGGAAATGTGATGTGGCACAATTTAAGAATCAGTGCTTACCCAAAACTATTGTTCCTAGAGATAAGAGATTTAGAGAAAAGATTCTTTGTGTGATGTAGGCATTTTTTAAGAAAGGATGTTTCAGCATTTCCCAGGAAAACTGATGTTTTACATGTTTCTGTGTTACAAAGTGGCTGTAATCACAAGAACTTGAAACCAAAGAATAAACTTTACCAAATTAGAAACCTAAGGATGGAAAAATGGGATTCAAAATTTTCGTGATGAATCAGTGTCTGGTGTAAACTATCAGTCCTAGGAACATCTAATTTTTAGGGAGCATTATAAGAAAATACACTCAATATTTGACAACTAGGGGGAGAACTGCTTTTCAGTGTTTTATGAGAGGACACAGCACATCTCCAGTTTGTAATTTGATGTCCTACCTAACCATTGGTTTTAGGACCATGAAATATGGAAAAAGCTTTTTTTATACCTGTAGGCACTCACTAATAAAGCACTTATGAAAATTTAATTTGTAAGGTGATAATTGTAATGCTTATTAAAAATACCCTTCCACCACTTGCCCACAGTTAACTAACTGGCAATGGTGGGTGCGTTGTGATACCTCAGACTTAAGAAGTTACATAGCAACAAACTTAAACAACGGGAAATGATTTAAAAAAAGATGATTATCATTGTGTGGCAGCAGTTTATTTCATTACTTAATTGGAAAATGCAATTTGTCAGAGTTTATATGGGAACTGTACTTGGAAATTACTGTAAATATTTCTTTAAATTTTAATGCCAGAGTATCAGTAATGTATGTGAAGACTGGAGTATTGAATAAATGAGGTGTTCAGTGAACTTTGTGAATATTATCCTTTTCAGTACAACCAGGAAATTGTAATCCAAAAAGTCACATAATGATTCATAGAATATATATGGGTCTTCAAATTCAGCTTTCTTCTGATTTCTAAGGGGAAATGGAACTCCTTCACAATCCCATCTGGACCTTTCCCCTGCAACACTAGTGTCTTTGAATTTTTCTGGTGGAATTTGTCCTCCTCAAGATATGTTGTTGTTGTTGTGGTCTTCAGTCCTGAGACTGGTCTGATGCAGCTCTCCATGCTAATCTATCCTGTGCAAGCTCCTTCATCTCCCAGTACCTACTGCAACCTACATCCTTCTGAATCTGCTTAGTGTATTCATCTCTTGGTCTCCCTCTATGAGTTTTACCCTCCACACTGCCCTCCAATGCTAAATTTGTGATCTTTTGATGCCTCAGGACATGTCCTACCAACCGATCCCTTCATCTAGTCAAGTTGTGCCACAAAACTTCTCTTCTCCCCAACCCTATTCAATACCCCCTCATTAGTTACGTGATCTACCTACCTAACCTTCAACATTCTTCTGTAGCACCACATTTTGAAAGCTACTATTATCTTCTTGTCCAAACTATTTATTGTCCATGTTACACTTCCATACATGGCTACACTCCATAAAAATACTTTCAGAACCGACTTCCTGACACTTAAATCTATATTTGATGTTAACAAGTTCCTCTTCTTCAGAAACGATTTCCTTGCCATTCCCAGTCTACATTTTATATCCTCTCTACTTCGACCATCATCAGTTATTTTGCTCCCCAAATAGCTAAACTCCTTTACTACTTTAAGTGTCTCATTTCCTAATCTAATTCCCTCAGCATCACCTGACTTAATTCGACTACATTCCATTATCCTCATTTTGCTTTTGTTGATGTTCACCTTATATCCTCCTTTCAAGACACTGTCCATTCCGTTCAACTGCTCTTCCAAGTCCTTTGCTGTCTCTGACAGAATTACAATGTCATCAGCGAACATCATCGTTTTTATTTCTTCTCCCTGGATTTTAATACCTACTCCAAATTTTTCTTTTGTTTCCTTTACTGCTTGCTCAATATACAGATTGAATAACATCGGGGATAGACTACAACCCTGTCTCACTCTCTTCCCAACCACTGCTTCTCTTTCATACCCCTCGACTCTTATAACTGCCATCTGGTTTCTGTACAAATTGTAAATAGCCTTTTGCTCCCTGTATTTTACCCCTGCCACCTTCAGAATTTGAAAGAGAGTATTCCAATCAACATTGTTAAAAGCTTTCTCTAAGTCTTCAAATGCTAGAAATGTAGGTTTGCCTTTCCTTAATCTTTCTTCTAAGATAAGTCGTAGGGTCAGTACTGCGTCACGTCTTCTAACATTTCTACGAAATCCAAACTGATCTTCCCCGAGGCCAGCTTCTGTCAGCTTTTCCATTCGTCTGTAAGGAATTTGCATTCGTATTTTGCAGCTGTGACTTATTAAACTGGTAGTTCGGTAATTTTCACATCTGTCAACACCTGCTTTCTTTGGGATTGGAATTATTATATTCTTCTTGAAGTCTGAGGGTATTTCGCCTGTCTCATACATCTTGCTCACCAGATGGTAGAGTTTTGTTAGGACTGGCTCTCCCAAGGCTGTCAGTAGTTCTAATGGAATATTGTCTACTCCAGGGGCCTTGTTTTGTCTCAGGTCTTTCAGAGCTCTGTCAAACTCTTCATGCAGTATCATATCTCCCATTTCATCTTCATCTATTTATTTATTTATTTATTTATTTCTTGTTCCGTAGATCCAGTTAGTGAGTCAATTATTTATTTATTTATTTCTTGTTCCGTAGATCCAGTTAGTGAGTCAATCACAAGGATAACTTCCTCTTCCATTTCCATAAGATTGTCCTCAAGTGCAGCGCCCTTGTATAGACGCTCTATATACTCCTTCCACCTTTCTGCTTTCCCTTCTTTGCTTAGAACTGGGTTTCCATCAAAGCTCTTGATATTCATGCAAGTGGTTCTCTTTTCTCCAAAGGTCTCTTTAATTTTACTGTAGGCAGTATCTATCTTACCCCTAGTGAGATAAGCCTCTACATCCTTACATTTGTCCTCTAGCCATGCCTGCTTAGCCATTTTGCACTTCCTGTCGATCTCATTTTTGAGAAATTTGTATTCCTTTTTGCCTGCTTCATTTACTGCAGTTTTATATTTTCTCCTTTCATCAATTAAATTCAATATTTCCACTGTTAACCAAGGGTTGCTACTAGCCCTCGTCTTTTTACCCATTTGATCCAGTGCTGCCTTCACTATTTCATCCCTCAGAGCTACTCATTCTTCTTCTACTATGTTTCTTTCCCCCATTCCTGTCAATTGTTCCCTTATGCTCTCCCTAATACACTGTACAACCTCTGGTTTAGTCAGTTTATCCGGGTCCCACCTCCTTAAATTCCCACCAAAAAGTTTCTTCAGTTTTAATCTACAGTTCATAACCAATAGATTGTGGTCAGAGTCCACATCTGCCCCTGGAAATGTCTTACAACTTAAAACCTGGTTCCTAAACCTCTGTCTTACCATTATATAATCTATCTGATACCTTTTAGTATCTCCAGGGTTCTTCCATGTATACAACCTTCTTTCATGATTCTTAAACCAAGTATTAGCTATGATTAAGTTTTGCTCTGCGCAAAATTCTACCAGGTGGCTTCCTCTTTTTATTTCTTAGCCCCAATCCATATTCACCTACTATGTTTCCTTCTCTACCTTTTCCTACTCTTGAATTCCGGTCACCCATGACTATTAAATTTTCGTCTCCCTTCACTACCTGAATAATTTCTTTTAGCTCATCATACATTTCATCAATTTCTTCGTCATCTGCAGAGCTAGTTGGCATATAAACTTGTACTACTGTAGTAGGTGTGCGCTTCGTGTCTATCTTGGCCACAATAATGCGTTCACTATACTGTTTGTGGTAGCTTACCCGTACTCCTATTTTTTTATTCATTATTAAACCTACTCCTGCATTACCCGTATTTGATTTTGTATTTACAACCCTGTATTCACCTGACCAAAAGTCTTGTTCCTCCTGCCACCAAACTTCACTAATTCCCACTATATCTAACTTTAACCTATCCATTTCCCTTTTTAAATTTTCTAACCTACCTGCCCGGTTAAGTGATATGACATTCCACTCTCCGATCCGTAGAACGCCAGTTTTCTTTCTCCTGGTAACAATGTCCTCTTGTGTAGTCCCCGCCCGGAGATCTGAATGGGGGACTATTTTACCTCCGGAATATTTTACCCAAGAGGACGCCATCATCATTTAATCATACAGTAAAGCTGGATGCCCTCAAGAAAAATTACGGCTGTAGTTTCCCCTTGCTTTCAGCCATTCGTAGTACCAGAACAGCAAGGCCATTTTGGTTAGTGTTCTAAGGCCAGATCAGTCAGTCATCCAGACTGTTGCCCCTGCAACTACTGAAAAGGTTGCTGCCCCTCTTCAGGAACCACACGTTTGTCTGGCCTCTGAACAGATACCCCTCCATTGTGGTTGCATCTATGGTATGGCTATCTGTATCGTTGAGGCACGCAAGCCTCCCCACCAGCGGCAAGGTCCATGGTTCATGGGGGGGCCTCAAGATATATTTCAGCCAAACAACCCTCTTGACCTCACTTTTCACAAGTTGTTATCCTTACACCTATGCCTGTGCCTTGTCAGTCCAATTTTCCTCCCTTGTTCCCAGACAACCACTGTCATTCTCCTTCCTCCTTGTTAACTTCAAAGTTTCCCTTTCACCTTACTTTGATACTCTTGATCTTCTAATGTCCCTATGCAGTTTATTTTTAGTAAGCTCTATCATATACAACTCTATTACTTAGTCTGTGTACTAAACAGTTGTTTTTTCTTATGTTTTTTCCACATTTGATCTAGGATTAGAAACTAACACAAAAATTATTTGTGTTTCTTTTCCCATGATGCTTCATTAAAGTGAAACTGAAATTAAGTTTTCAAAATCAGCCACTAATACCACAAGAGACTAGCTTACTGATGTGTCATTGAAAGTATTTCATTGTTTTTGGAAGAGGCCTCAGAATGATAATTTTTATTAATTTTACATAATATTTTCTGTTCAGTCAGGAAATTTGTGATGAGAAAGGAGCAGGCAACAAGACAATGTGCTCAGCCTGCAATAGGGCTTGTACCTACACACGACTTTATGAGTCCTGTCTATACAGTCGGGTCAGCTACGTTTTTGATTCTCCTGCAGCAGTTGCCTTTTCCATATTCATGGCCTTCTGGGGTAAGCTTTTATTACATTTAAAATTATAGATATCTCAGTTTGTAAATTAAGATAAGCATTAATCTACTGCAAGAAACTACTTCTTTTGCCAACATAGTCAACTGTAATTAGAGATCATGTACTACACTCTGGTTTGCTTTTGTCCTACAATATTACTTTTATTGCTAACCAGTTATCGGCTACAAGGCCATCTTCAGACCTTGTAAGCCAAAAACCGGTTAACAATAAAAGTAATAGTGTAGAACAAAAGCAAACTGGTGCTTTTCATTTCTTATAATGTTGTTCTACCAAGAACCGATGGAAGGTTCTGTTAACACACTGTACTCCGTTGGAAATTAATATCTGACAGAAATGTCTGTAATCAGATTACCTTCGCACCAAAATACTGAATCCCATACTCAACACCAGGCTGTTGTTGTTGTTGTGGTCTTCAGTCCTGAGACTGGTTTGATGCAGCTCTCAAAGCTAATCTATCCTGTGCAAGCTCCTTCATCTCCCAGTACCTACTGCAACCTACATCCTTCTGAATCTGCTTAGTGTATTCATCTCTGCTTAGTGTATACATCTCTTGGTCTCCCTCTATGATTTTTACCCTCCACGTTGCCCTCCAATGCTAAATTTGTGATCTATTGATGCCTCAGGACATGTCCTACCAACCGATCCCTTCTTCTAGTCAAGTTGTGCCACAAAACTTCTCTTCTCCCCAACCCTATTCAATACCCCCTCATTAGTTACATGATCTACCTACCTAACCTTCAACATTCTTCTGTAACACCACATTTTGAAAGCTTCTATTATCTTCTTGTCCAAACTATTTATTGTCCATGTTTCACTTCCATACATGGCTACACTCCATACAAATACTTTCAGAAACGACTTCCTGACACTTAAATCTGTACTCGATGTTAACAAGTTCCTCTTCTTCAGAAACGCTTTCCTTGCCCTTGCCAGTCTACATTTTATATCCTCTCTACTTCAACCATCATCAGTTATTTTGCTCCCCAAATAGCTAAACTCCTTTACTACTTTAAGTGTCTCATTTCCTAATCTAATTCCCTCAGCATCACCTGACTTAATTCGACTACATTCCATTATCCTCATTTTGCTTTTGTTGATGTTCATCTTATATCCTCCTTTCAAGACACTGTCCATTCCGTTCAACTGCTCTTCCAAGTCCTTTGCTGTCTCTGACAGAATTACAATGTCATCAGCGAACATCATCGTTTTTATTTCTTCTCCCTGGATTTTAATACCTACTCCGAATTTTTCTTTTGTTTCCTTTACTGCTTGCTCAATATACAGATTGAATAACATCGGGGATAGACTACAACCCTGTCTCACTCCCTTCCCAACCACTGCTTCCCTTTCATGTCCCTCGATTCTTATAACTGCCATCTGGTTTCTGTACAAATTGTAAATAGCCTTTTGCTCCCTGTATTTTACTCCTGCCACCTTTAGAATTTGAAAGAGAGTATTCCATTCAACATTGTCAAAAGCTTTCTCTAAGTCTACAAATGCTAGAAACGTAGGTTTGCCTTTCCTTAATCTTTCTTCTAAGATAAGTCGTAGGGTCAGTATTGCCTCATGTGTTCCAACATTTCTACGGAATCCAAATTGATCTTCCCCAAGGTCAGCTTCTACCAGTTTTTCCGTTTGTCTGCAAATAATTCGCGTTAGTATTTTGCAGCTGTGACTTATTAAACTGATAGTTCGGTAATTTTCACATCTGTCAGCACCTGCTTTCTTTGGGATTGGAATTATTATATTCTTCTTGAAGTCTGATTGTATTTCACCTGTCTCGTACATCTTGCTCACCATATAGTAGAGTTTTGTCAGGGCTGGCTCTCCCAAGGCCGTCAGTAGTTCTAATGGAATGTTGTCTACTCCCGGGGCCTTGTTACGACTCAGGTCTTTCAGCGCTCTGTCAAACTCTTTACGCAGTATCATATCTCCCATTTCATCTTCATCTACATCCTCTTCCATTTCCATAATATTGTCCTCAAGTACATTGCCCTTGTATAGACCCTCTATCTACTCCTTCTACCTTTCTGCTTTCCCCTCTTTGCTTAGAACTGGGTTTCCGTCTGAGCTCTTGATATTCATACAAGTGGCTCTCTTTTCTCCAAAGGTCTCTTTAATTTTCCTGTAGGCAGTATCTATCTTACCCCTAGTGAGGTAAGCCTCTACATCCTTACATTTGTCCTCTAGCCATGCTTGCTTAGCCATTTTGCACTTCCTGTCGTTCTCATTTTTGAGATGTTTGTATTCCTTTTTGCCTGCTTCATTTACTGTATTTTTATATTTTCTCCTTTCGTCAATTAAATTCAATATTTCCTCTGTTACCCAAGGATTTCTACTAGCCCTCGTCTTTTTACCTACTTGACCCTCTGCTGCTTTCACTACTTCATCCCTCAGAGCTACCCATTCGTCTTCTACTGTATTTCTTTCCCCCATTCCTGTCAATTGTTCCCTTATACTGTCCCTGAAACTCTGTACAACCTCTGGTTTAGTCAGTTTATCCAGGTCCCGTCTCCTTAACTTCCCACCAAAAAGTTTCTTCAGTTTCAATCTACAGTTCATAACCGATAGATTGTGGTCAGAGTCCACATCTGCCCCTGGAAATGTCTTACAATTTAAAACCTGGTTCCTAAATCTCTGTCTTACCATTGTATAATCTATCTGATACCTTTTAGAATCTCCAGGATTCTTCAATGTATACAACCTTCTGTTGTGATTCTTGAACCAAGTGTTAGCTATGATTAAGTTATGCTCTGTGCAAAATTTTAGCAGACGGCTTCCTCTTCCATTTCTTAGCCCCAATCCATATTCACCTACTATGTTTCCTTCTCTCCCTTTTTCTACTGTCGAATTCCAGTCACCCATGACTATTAAACTTTCGTCTCCCTTCACTACCTGAATAATTTCTTTTATCTCATCATACATTTCTTCAATGTCTTCGTCATCTGCTGAGCTAGTTGACATATAAACTTGTACTACTGTAGTAGGCATGGGCTTCGTGTCTATCTTGACCACAATAATGCATTTACTATACTGTTTGTAGTAGCTTACCCGTACTCCTATTTTTTTTTATTCATTATTAAACCTACTCCTGCATTACCCCTATTTGATTTTGTATTTATAACCCTGTATTCACCTGACCAGATGTCTTTTTCCTCCTGCCACCGAACTTCACTAATTCCCACTATATCTAACTTTAACCTATCCATTTCCCTTTTTAAATTTTCTAACCTACCTGCCCGATTAAGTGATCTGACATTCCACGCTCCGATCCGTAGAATGCCAGTTTTCTTTCTCCTGATAACAATGTCCTCTTGAGTAGTCCCCACCTGGAGATCCAAATGGGGGACTATTTTACCTCCGGAATATTTTACCCAAAAGGACGCCATCATTATTTAACCATACAGTAAAGCTGCATGCCCTTTCCTTACGTTTTACTTTCTTATGTAGCATTTTCCTTCTTTTGCTGCTTTCTTTGAGTGTGTGTTTTAGTTTTCTTAGATCTGCCCACATTCGTTCCTTTTAATGTGTGTCAGGGCGCTGATGACCTCGATGTTGAGCGCCCATAAGCCCCAACACACCACCACCACCACCACCACGGCTGTAGTTTCCCCTTGCTTTCAGCCGTTCGAGTACCACAACAGCAAGGCCGTTTAGGTTAGTGTTACAAAGCCAGATCAGTCAATCATCCAGACTGTTGCCCCTGCAATTACTGAAAAGGCTGCTGCCCCTCTTCAGGAGCCACACGTTTGTCTGACCTCTCAACAGATACCCCTCTGTTGTGGTTGCACCTATGGTACGGCTATCTGTATCGTTGAGGCACGCAAGCCTCCCCACCAACAGCAGGGTCCATGGTTCATGGAGGGAGGCAACACCAGGCAGGAAATGTAGAATACAGGAGAAACTATTTCTGTTCTTGTCTTGCCGCTGTCTATAATACATTTTAGCTAAAAATGATGATTATTATTTGGCGCAATTATAGTAAAGAGAAACAATTCTAAAATCTCTGAATAGTCCCTAGTTTCATACTTATTTATCTGCTTTGTGCACAATCCTTAATGATCTCTCTTATGAAATAAATATGTTATTGAATTTAGCTTGGTTGCTCTGTTCAGATTAGTGAAGAAAATGTCTGACTACTACATAAACTTTTTGTCAGATTACATGATCTATAATTAACACATATTGATGAAAATGTTCTTCTGTTGAGTGTCAGTATCTCCCCTTATGCTGAAACTCAAATCTAGTATTCTTAAAATATTTTGTATAGCATTCTACATGTCTATATTTCATTACACCAGATTTTAATGCCTTAAGAATCTGATAATTGACCATAGATATCAAAGAAACATTAAGAATTTTGTGGATAACTTGAGATCTCATTTTGTCTATCCTGCAGATAATGGATTGTCAAATTAAGATCCACAACTATTCACAGTGCATATCTTTGTAGCATAGATCAGAAACACTTAAAATGGTGAGGTCAACTAATGACAAAAAATGTAAGGGTTAGTAGAAAGGCTAAAAATGTTGATTTGGTCTGATGCTTACAATGAGCTTAATGCCAGGACTTCATTCAAGAAATTTCTTTCCATTTATGAAAATAGTTTTGCCAATAAAAAATGTAAGACAATGAAGAAATTAAAGAGATTTACAAGTAAGGATATTTCTCCAGACTGGAAATTGGATATTTACAAAGTAGACAGAATGAGTGACATTGCAGAAATAGCTCCATATTGCTAGCACTGCTGTGACCTGTTTTCAGTATTTAAAAAAAATTATAGGAAAATGCACATCTTGTTTGAAATAAACATATCAGCTGATAAAATCAGAATCAAAGTGGAATATTGTTTCAATAAACAATGAGAAATGTAAAAGAAGATGTTAAACATAGACCTGATGCAAGTATCATAAAAGACAGTTCACATGCATCATATATATTTATTAATTATTACTTTTTTTTAAAATTAGATGATAAACTTGGTGATAATATTCTATAAGAGGAAGCTACACAGTACACTTCCCTAGTGCTATTGAAAAAATTATGATACATTAAAATTTTCGATACTGGAAGCTGCACAGTACACTTCCCAAGTGCTATTCAGAAAATTGTGATACACTAAAATTTTCCATACCAGCCCCTTTCTACACAATTTCTTCAAGCCACTCCAAAACAAGTTGCCAATGTTTACATCACTTCTAAATCTTATCAAGATCTGACTGAATATTTTTACAGTTTCCTTCATGCAGTACTTCATTACAGACAACTGCATTAACTGCAAAAAGTATAAAATTACTATTGCTATTGCCTCCATGGTCATTAAAAAGATCATGAACAGCAAGGTTCCCAGCACTCTTCCCTGGGGTACAACCAAAGTTACCTCTACATGCTAAATGATACCTCTAGATGATAACCTGCTATGTTCTCCCTACCAAGAAATCCTCAATCCAGTTTCAAATTTAGCTTGCTGCACTATATGATCATACTTTTGACACTAAGCGTAGGTGTGGTACTGAGTCAAATGCTTTTCAGAAATCAGGAAATACTGCATCTGCCTGACCACCTTGATCCAAAGCTTTCAATATGTCAGGTGAAAAAAGTGTGAGTTGGGTTTCACTTGATGGGCTGAAAGTTTTGGGCCGCTCCTATAATCAAAGTTTCTGCAAGGCCATTGTACAGGAGAGTGAGATCTCTGAGAACATTCACATTTTTGGTCATCTTGTGAACTCTAAAATGTCTGTGGTTCCTTTCTGTGGATTGAGCGGGCAATATGTAATGTCCTCAAGGTATGTATGGGATTCTTTGCATCTCTGGAAGTGGTATCACTTTCAACTGATGACCTGATGAAACATGTATAAATGCGTATGAAGCTATTGATGTGTTATGTTAATGTGATGATATATATGATGTATACTGTTGTAGATCAATGTTTTCTGAATCCTTGCTGGTTGGTATGGAGGAGGTCATTCTGTTTGAAGTACCTCATTATGTTTGAGGTCAGAATAAGTTCCAAGACTATACAACAAATCAGTGTCAAGTATATTGGATGATTATGCTGTGGATCACTTCTGCAATCCTTCGTGTAAATTAGTGTGACCTGTGCTTCCTTCCAGCAGCTGGGCTCAGTTATTTGTCCAAGGGATCTATGATAGATTATAATTAGAAGATAGAAAGGTGAACGCAATGCATGCACATGTGGATGTTGGCATGGTGTGCAACTATCAGTTGTATGGAATCAACGCTGTGAGGTGGATTGCCAACCAGACATGGCACAACAAGAAAATGACCTATTTTGTTTGAATATGCTCATGATTACACCTTGAAACCCATAAATTTTGTACTTTTGTTGCTGATAATTTGTGTGCTACTGAGTCAAATGGTCTATGGAAGTCAAGTAACACTGCTTCTACCTGAATGCCTTGCTCTTTAGCTCTTAAAATGTCTCATGGGAAAAGCATGAACTACAATTGGTATGACTGATATTTCAGTAATTCATGCTGGTTGACATTCTGTTTGAGATACCTCATTGTCTTTGAGCCCACAATATATTTCAAGATCTGCAACCGATGAATGTTAGTGATACTGGAAGATAGTTCCATAGGTCACTTCTGCTCTCATTCGTGTAGATGGGCATGACTTGTGCTTTACTCCAAGTACGGGGCACAGTGTTTTGTTCGAAGGATGTACTACATATTACAGTTAAAAGGGGGATGTAACTTAGTTTTCATATTTTACACAGAACCTGACAGGAATTACACGGGACTCTGAGGCCTTGTTCAAGCAACTGCAGCTGTTTCTCAACACTGCTCACATTAGCGTCTATTCACTCACCTTTTATTTCAAGTTCCTCATTGAGTTGTGACACTCCTGCCTACTGCTAATTAAACATTTAAATCTTTCTACTTGTATTAGTCAACCATTGTATTTTGGTAATCATTGTTACTGCAGCCACTTCATGCTTGCTGATACCAGTTTCATTGTGGACATTGTCAAAGAGGATAGGTCTCTTTGCTGCCATTAAATCTAACACATTTTCATCGTAAGCCAAGGTGCTTATCTTTAGGTCAACACAATGAGGGGTGCTTCTAAGCTCATAATACACTGAACTGAGTTTCCTATTAGTTTATCCATATGTTGATTTCTTTTTAACTTGTTATTCAACTGACTGGACCTAAGTAATTTTATAGAGTGTTACATTTAGCATGAAAAACAATGTCACCAAAACACTTAAACTCAACTGGTTCGTCCACATGGACACTCATAATGCTAGCATAGGGTGGTGCTACACATAAAAGGCGCACTAAATCTAACATAAATACAAAATTCACTCATGCCACGCATAAAGAAAGTCTGTACAAAGCATTTAAACTGAACTGGTTAGTTTATATTTATACTTGTAATGCCATCATAAATGTGGCTAGTGTCATGCATAGAAGACATACTAAATCTAACATAATTACAAAATGCAGCATGTGCCACCAATGAAAAAATAGTTTAGCAAATATTGCCTGGCTGTGGTTACTGCCGATAGTTGTGATTACCAAAATGCTTAGTCCAAAGTTATTCTGATCTAACTGAGAAACAACTAGGGTTTTGGTGTGGAAAAATACATTGACTAACATTCTGATCTGTGGCGCTGAAAATGTGATAACTAAGGGTCCACTAGAATCAAAAAGCAGACTCTTCAAAGTGACCAGGAAAGGTCAAAAGACACTGCTGCAGTTGAACTGTTAAACATAGGAAAACCTAGCTCTGTGCCAGAAAGCTGCCTGTTTATTTATTATTTATTTATTTCATTCATGTTCTGTAGACCCATTAGCGATAAATCGCTTGGGTGTAGAATGTATCATTTACAAGGATTTGGGACATTTGTTTATAATAATAGGTTGAACAATGAATAATATATTACCTAGAAAAAATGTTTACAAGAATTGTTTTTTTGTAAAAAGTTGCAAATTACAGTGAACAGACTTACAATAGATCAAAATCAGTTCACATATTCTCATACATAAATTCGTCCAGTGAATAAATGGTTTTATTTAGAAGATGCTGTTGAAGTTGATCTTTAAAATTAGGTGGATCAGTAACTGACATTTTTATTGCCTGAGGGAGAGCATTAAATATTTTTATGCAAGAGTAGTGTACTCCTTTTTGCACCATACTTAGATTCTTTTGCTCAAAATGTAGATCATTTTTTACCCTAGTGTCATAGTTATGATACATGCTGTTCATTTCAAAAAGGGAATGGTTTTTACACAAGAAACACATGAAAGAGAAAATGTACTGAGATACTGTTGTGAGTATTCTCAGTTCTTGGAAGAAGATGCTGTTGAAGTTGATCTTTAAAATTAGGTGGATCAGTAACTGACATTTTTATTGCCTGAGGGAGAGCATTAAATATTTTTATGCAAGAGTAGTGTACTCCTTTTTGCACCATACGTAGATTCTTTTGCTCAAAATGTAGATCATTTTTTACCCTAGTGTCATATTTATGATACATGCTGTTCATTTCAGAAAGGGAATGGTTTTTACACAAGAAACACATGAAAGAGAAAATGTACTGAGATACTGTTGTGAGTATTCTCAGTTCTTGGAAGAGTTTCCTGCAGGAATGTCTGTAATTGACACCACACAGAAACCTAATAACTCTTTTCTGAGATATGAGGATTTTGTTTGCCTTTGGCTGGTTTCCCCAGAATACAATTCCATAGGCCATCAGGTCATGAAAATAACCAAAATAGGCAGCTTTCAAAGTATTCAAGTCACTGAAAGAAGCAATTGCACGAATAGTGTAAAGTGCTGAGTTTAGTTTTTTTTTATATAGGTAAGGAATGCGTAAGGACCAGTTTAGATTGCTATTAACAAGTAGACCCAGGAACTTTGTTGACTCCGCTCTTGCTAAATTCCTATCATTGTATTTAACATTAAGCTCACTTTCAATATTTTATCTTGTATGGAATTGAATCAATTGAGTTTTTTCAAAATTTAGTAGTAATCTATTAGAGGTAAACCATTAAAGTCTCCTGAAAAATTGCATTTACAGTGATTTCAAGATTAGTATTTGTTGAATTGTCTACCGGAATTGTTGTGTCATTGGCAAACTGAGTAAATTTTATCTTAGCCCTTGTACACATTGGAAGGTCATTTATGAAAATAAGGAAAAGTAGAGGATCCAGAATAGAGCCCTGTGGGACTCCACAGTTTATTGTGCCCCAAGAAGAGGACACTGGTTCCCAATTAGTGTCGTTTAACATGACTTTCTGTTTCCGGTCCTTTAAATAGGAGGCAAGCCACATCCCTGCTTCTCCAGTTAACCCATAAAATTCTGCCTTTCTCAGAAAAATCTCATGGTTCATGCAATCGAATGCCTTAGAAAGGTCACAAAAAATTCCAGTTGGAGACGTTTTATTATTGATTGATTCAAGAATTTCATTGGTGAAAGAATATATTGGAGCTTCTGTTGAGATAGTTTTCTGGAAACCGAATTGACTTTTATTGAGATTATTGTATTTACTAAAATGCTCAAGAATCCTTCTCTGTACAAGTTTCTCGAGAATCTTGGAGAAACAAGTCAAGAGTGAAATAGGACAATAATTGGTTACTTCATTTCTGTCACCCTTCTTGTGCAATGGTTTCACCCCTGCATATTTAAGTCTATCAGGGACAATTCCTAGTCTCAGTGATTCATTAAAGGTGTGGCACAGGACTTCACAAATGAAAATGTGTGCGTGTTTCAACACTTTGATGGAAATACCATCAATACCAGTTGAGTTTTTGTTTTTCATGGTCCTTATTATCTTCTTAATTTCCTCAACAGTGATAGGAGGCATGCTAATCTGGGGTGTTGCATTAAGTCCACTTCTTTGTAAAAGGTTCAGAGCCTCATTTATAGAACCATCACACCCTCTTTTATCCGCTGCAGTCCAAAAATGCTTGTTGAAAATTTTTGCAACATTTTAATATTTATCAATGATATTCCCATTATGTCTAACTTCAATATTTGAGTAACTACCAGTTTCTCTTTTAATAATACACCAGATGGTTTTCATTTTGTTTCCAGAATTATCTATTTCTGATTTGATGAACATACTTTTTGCCTTTATCAGAACTTCATTTAAGATCTTGCAGTACCTTTTATAATGAGCTCTTATTTCAGGATCATTTGTATTTCTGAGAAAACATATAGCAGTCTTTTACTCTTACCTGATGTTTTTATTCCTTTTGTGAGCCACTGTTTGCTGGTATGGCTCTGGTACAGTCAAACTAATTGCCTCAAAGCAACATAAATCTGACTTCCTGAAAAGTTTGCTCAAGGTCATCGGTGTAGTGTTTAGGCCCTATCTTATAGCACATATGTTCAACCAAGCTGTAAAGCTCTTCCTACACCAATTCAACATCACTAGCACACCAGAAAGGCTGCCTGCCTTGCCTGTGGATGGCAGAAATTCATGGGGACCACTCCCAGTAGTGGGGGAAGACATTTGTACCACCTAGGATGCCTCCTGCAGTAAGAGTACCTTGGAGAGTGTCCAGATGACTAACTTCTAAAAGACCATCATTATCTAGAGCAGATTGGACTGTGGCGATGAGCAGTGGTGGCATGCGGTGGTGCTGGTTGATTAGCAAGTGGGTGACTGGCAGGTCTGTGGCACTGCTGACAGCCATTGTGATGAGAACTGGGTGTCATTGTGGCGGGTGTCAAGTGCATCTGATCATTGCCGGTGGCTGGGGTGGTGCAGTGATGGATTATGATAGAGGCGAGCAGCCTCTGCATGAGTCAACCCCTGGTGGCCGTGGCAAGGTTGGTGTTGGAGTGAGTCGGTACAGGCGGCATGCTTTGTGAAGTGGTGCGTGGTGGCTGCCCGGAGGATGGTGCCCCAGATAGCATGGCCAAAGGCACACCATGTGAGGTGCAAAATGGCTTGGTCTGAAACTTGAAAAAGGAGGCACCATGTGGCACAACTTTGGGCTCTGAAACATCGGCAGCACGTGGAGATACTATGTTGCACAGTCTTGCTGAGCACAAGCTGGTGTGAGGTCACCCAGGCATGTAGGACATGTATGGCAGTGTTCTGTGTGGCTGGCACATTTGATGCAGTATGTGCTGAAGTGCACTGGCATTGGCTACTGCTGCTTTTGTTCTCTGACAGAAGCCCTAGTAAAACACTGGCAAAGCAGTGGGCTGTAACATTTACCCCGGCATGCTGTAGGGTGTGTGTGGCACTGGGGCAGAGGCTGCAGGTCTGCTGGCATCGCAGGCACTTTAGCAGCATTGGTGGCAGAAAGATTGGTGCCTGTAATTGTGTCAGGTGGTGGTGGCGAGGCTTCAGTCTCTGCATTGAGCTCTGCGTCAGGTGTATATTTTCTGTGTCAAGATCTGCGTACTGAGTACCAGCAGTAAGAAGTAAAATAAAGGTGAGGGATGTGGCTGTGTCTGTGTCCCAGGCACCAGTCTGCACTTCAGTGGCAAAGCTGTGGGTGGTGCTGGCAGTGTCAGGGTTGTCAACATCGGTGGTTTCATCAGCAGTGTCAGCAGTCGACAGTGAGACCCCAATTGCTAGCAGCAAATATGCATCATGCAGGGTGAACGCATACTCTGGTTTGAGTCTCAACAGAAAAAACTGAAGGGGTACTGCGGAGATGCACTATAAACGTATTGTCAGCTCTCTTCAGGGTGACACCAGGAACCGAGTACTGTGGGTGAAGTAGGGGCTTGCAAGCACTGATGTGTAACATGGCTCTGTGGAGGCATCAGTCATAAACGCATCATGTAATTTTGAAAATACCGTATGTAGGCTGGGATACAGGCAGTAGGTAGAGGCTGTGGGTTGATAAAATCATGTGGTAGACATAGTGGCTCTCTGTAAACCAAGTCAGTGGCAAATGTCTGCATGCCCTCCTTGTGTGCTACTCACAATCCTTGCAGAACCAGTGGCAGGGTGGTAGACAATTTTGTGTCATAAAAGATGAGGCCTGTTTTCAGTGTCTGGAAATGTTTCACCATACTGTTGGCAGCAGGACGACAACTAGTAGTGAAATGAACAAGGGTACCACAAGTCGCTTTAAGGGTCTTGAATAGGCAGGACATGAATTGGCAACCATATTCTGATGTTATGTGGTGGGGCAGTAGAAGCGAGAAATCCAGGAATTATTTAATGCCATAGCAACAGATTGAGTTGAAATTTCTGAGATGGAAATGGCTTCTGCCAGTGCATGAACTAGTCTCTCATGGTTAGCAGATAGCAAAAGCTATTTGATGATGGAAGAAGGCTGATGATATCTTTGTCCACATGAGAAAGTTGATCTTCAGTTGTGAGAAATGAACCAATTGATGTGTGCAAATGTTGGCCCACATTTGCATGCTGGTGTTGTAAGCAGGCAAGAGCCCAAGTGTGAGAGTCCAATTGGATACTGGGCCAGAAGAAACATTTTTGGACAAGGGCACAGATGAACAGATGTGGAGGTGTGCTGTACTTTGTAGATGATGAAATACTGGTTTGTGGAAGGTGTGGTGAAAGTAGGGGCAGATTCAGTCTTTAGAGCCATCAGTGTGCTCAGGATCTATTAGAAAATCACATCAAATGTGCAGGTCTTTACTAGGGTCTTTTTGGAGTAGGAAGGTAAGATTGGTATTCACGTCCTGATAGAGTTTGGATAGGGTGGGGTTGGTGGATTAGGCCATTGCTGGGACCTAGCAGTCTAAAGGAAAGCTGAGGGCATGGGAGTGGCTGAAACAGTCTGTGACAATGTTCCCCTGATGCTGGATTTGTGGTGTATATCAGTTGAAAATTATGCAAACGTATACTGTTTGCAGAACTGATGGGTCATAATTTTGGCACTACCTTTTTGATAAAACCCTGCTGTAAGAAGGTAGTCGTCAGTGAAGATGGTGAAAGAGCATTGACCAACAGAAGAATTGAAATAATTCACCACCTCATAGATGGCGAGTAATTCCCTGTCATACATGGCCCATTTGCACTGGGGCTTGGAGAACTTTGCTGAGAAGAAAGCCAGTGGCTACCAGGTGAACCCAACTTCAGTTGAAGGATGACACTAATCACAGATTGTCGTTGACAATAGTGGGCAAGGCAGTGGGGTGGGAGTGTGTCCGAAGGGCTGCATTAGTGAGGTTTTCAGAGCTAGCTGTCACAAGTGGTATCCACCACATGTGCTTGTTACTTATAGTTCATTGGCTTGTAGTGAGGGACTTCTGAATGGAAGCCACATTTTTGGCAAATTTTATAAAATAGTTTGGTATGCGGAGAAATCTGAAGTTCCATATATGTCACGGTGCATGAAAAATTGAAGACCACTCTAAGTTTTTCAGGCGGGGATCAAGAGCTGGGAGCAGAAATGTTTTGTCCTAGAATTTCTATTTCAGCTCTCCGTAAAATACATTTCTGCGGATTAAGAATGATTCCTCATTTTTTGAGGCAGGCAAAAATTTCCCTCAGAAACTTACAGGGGTCAATCAGGTTGTCATATAAGTATGCAAACAGCCCGGTGCACCATGAAGGTCATTGTCTCGGAAACATTTCCAAATTTGCACTACATTATGGAGGGTGAAGGTCATAAATGCACTATCAAGGCCGAAAGGTGTTACTATGGCTGTTTAGTCAATGTCCTCTGTTGCAACTGGGATCTGTGCAAAGGGTTTGATGCAGTCAATATTGCTGAAAATTGTGGAGCTGTAGCTGCATAATAATGGCACAGGTTGCTGATTCGGAATGGTTCTCACACTGAGACACTGATAATTGCCGCAAGAGTGCCAGGTAGAGCTGTAGCGTGGAGGACGAGGTGTGAAGAGTGAGATATCAATGTTCTACTTCCCTGGCCAACAAAAGTGTTCGCAAGTTAATGTAGTTAATAAGTGAAAAGTACCACACTCCTGGGAGTTGTTTTATGGCCTGTGCAGATTAGAGTGATACAAATCCTGTGCTGTTGGCAAGGCAGATCATGAACTGGCACTTCTACCTACTGAGTGGAGTTTTCTGCTCTGTGGTCCATGGATGAAGGGCATGGAGCAAATGTGATCTCCATGATGTCAGAGAAATGCTCACCAGAGAACAAATGATACTGAAATATATTTGTATCAGTTTTCAGTCCCTTGATGGACTCTGAAAGATTCACATTCGCTTGTCTGACTGTGATAAATGCAGATGTAGTCAATCTGTCATCATCTAGAATTGTTATTATAAGCAGCACATCAAGCTAATACTATCTTGGTGTGTTATTTCTGTGGATACATCAAACAACAGAAAACTCTTTCAGCACTTTTCAATCTAAAAGTAGAAGAAGTTCACTGAGAAGAGCTGATCCACAGTTAAAGGGGCACTGGTAAGCAGAATTCTTACAGCACAAGAAATACAGTGTCTGATAAATATATTGCAAGTACTTTGAACAGTGAGCCTACAAAATTTGTACAGATTGAATAATGAATTGTTTTACCTATCAACACTTATTACTAAAATACAAAAAGCAAGGAGAAATATTTCAAATGCTTTCAGATGGACAGAGAATCCCAGAGCCAATGTAGGCTTCAATTTCCACCTATAAAAACTTGCACTTGTCCAGCACAAGAGGATGAGTGCAGCTGTAAAATGGCAACCCCAAATTGGTTGCAATATAATACACTGTGTTGTGGTGCAACTCGTGAGGGCACTGGAAGGATGTGTGAGGAGCACAAATTCAGAAAGCCAATTGGCAAAGGGACCAGAGCAGGGGAGTTGTTTGATGGTAAAGTGGATTACAGGGAGGGAAGTGCAGGGGATGGAATGACCGAATGTGCCATCAACTAGGTAGCACTGTGTGAGGTCGAAGACAAGGTGAAATTGCGAAATGAAATCAGTGCTGCATATTAGATCGGTGACACTTGCCATGGTGAACATCCAAGGGAACTCCTTACAGAGATCGAGATCGATGTAAGGGCTGTGGGTTAGTTAGATGGTTAGTTGCATGTTCCATTGATCAGTCGCACAGTACAGAAGCCGTTATGATGTGGAACGTGTCAAGTGCACAAGAAATGCACATATGAAACAAGATTTTTTAATAAATATATTACAATACAGAGTTAAAGATTAATATTTCTATTCCAGAATGAGATTTGTCACTCTGCAGCGGAGTGTGCTGCTGATATGATACTTCCTGGCAGATTAAAACTGTGTGCCAGACCCAGACTCGAACTCAGGGTCTTTGCCTTTCTTAAACCATTTGAAATATTTCTCCTTGCTTTTCCTATTTTAGTAATACGTGTTGATAGGTAAAACAATTCATTATTCAATCTGTACAAATTACTAGGCTCACTGTTCAAAGTACTTGGTACTGGTGCAATTAAAGCTGTGAGGACGAGTCGTGAGTTGTGCTTGGGTAGCTCAGTTGGTAGAGCACTTGCCTGCAAAAGGCAAAGGTCCCGAGTTTGAGTCTAGGTCCGGCACACAGTTTTAATCTGCCAGGAAGTTTCAATATTTCTATTATTTACCCCAGTCCCATAAATGGCGCAAAATGCATATACTATATTTATAGATTTATTTATTCCTATTCAAGGATGGGAGCAGTAAGTTGTTATTACAGAGCCTTCTGTAGTGATGAGGAGGAAGGGAGAGGGTGGGCTGAATGAGGATGAGAATTTTCAGGGGAAGATAGATAAGTTCGTCCCAGTGTAGATCAGGCCTTGCCTCCACTACCGAACATTACTACATTTCCCAGTGCTGAACTGACTCCAGATATGCAACCTTGTTCCTTGTCACCATGACTATACACTCGATCGCAATAGCTTCATCTTTGGAGGTGTCACCTGCAAAACAAATTCGGGCATCTGCTGGGCCCCACCCCATGCCAACCTATTCATGGGCCACTATGCACTAAGCCTGTCTGCTCCTCAACATCCACTCTAAAGAGTGCTGTGCTCATTGTGTAATTACCACTCCCTGCTTTAATCTCTTTCTCTATTGAAGACAAATTGTGTACCTCCTCATTTAATACAGACAACACATGTCCTATTTCTTGCTTTGTATTCTCTTGTGGCTGTTTTTATCCTTTCATTTATTCTTTAATTTGCTTAAACATCTCATCCATATTTGCTTCCATGTTGACTATTTGTTGTACACTAAACCAAGTCAGTTCTATTTGAATCTATACCTATTCCAGTATTAGTTCTTATTACTTCTGCAACTATTACCACTAAAAAATATTAAATGGTTCCATTCTTGAAAGTTCAATACCAAGCACAAATTAAACCAAAAAAATTGATTACTCTATCTACGATAGCCTCAACATTCGATATTATTGAAAATGAAAAGAAATAAATCGCTAATCACAGACCAATCTGTTATTGTCTGCAACAGCATATGTGTGTAGACATTTGATATCTGACATGGTACCATCAAACTACAAACATGAAAGTAGACTCCCGCAGCCCAATTGTCATGGTGCGAAGTATGTATCCACTTATCCAACTCATCCTTGTTGGTACACATTGCCTGCACAAACTTTACAAGTATATAAGACCAAAGTAATGATAAAATATCTTGCCATTTCATTCACAGTTTTTGTTTTATTTTTATCAAGCAAACACTATATTGCAAGAAAACTGCCAAGTGTATCAGCTGTTTTTTTTTTCTAAAATCCAGGCTGGCATCTTTACATGTTATCAGGTACCATATGTTTCTTTTCTTTTATTTCCAAGTACTGAAAGTAGCCATGACGACAAAAGTCAAACATGTCTCATCATCCGAAAAAATTTTGGACCTGTACTACTTTAATATAGTGGTATCTGACTTCCCTGTGGGGACAGTTATTATTATATTTGGATGTTTATTGTTGCTTTTAATACAAGACATGCTGACAATGTGTGCATTGCATTCTCATTGAAATTCAGGATTCAGAAGGATCTTTGTTATGAAATATGCTTAGTGCCATGTGCCCCATACTTACTATTCAAAAACTTTTAGAACAAATCACTAGTTAGGTGGCAAGGTTATACTTTCTTTAACTTCTAAAGAATGTTATGTACCATCAAATCAAATTAATTCTTTATTATGTGGTTAGCTGTCCTAGCTATATCTCTGCTTTGAAGATATTGATGTGCAGACAATGGTACAAGAGAAATAATTTCATTATATTTTCCAAAAATTATAAAGAAAACTCTGTATTTTAAAATGATTCACATCTGACTATCCTTTTTAATAATGCTGTTGCTTGACTTATTACTTTTGAATCTTGGAAAATATGAACAAGTATACTGATATCAAAAGAGGATTGACAGTAATATTTAATACTTTTTACTACAATGAACACCAATTAGTGAACCACTGTTTTTTTTTATATATTTAACAAAATTAGAACACTCATTGGCGTGGTACCATTTCTACTCCTATTTGACGCCACCACTTTTCACGACACCCACCATTTTTTCTCTACACGTGTTGCCACCTATCTATTATCAGAGCTCCTCTGTTATGTTATTATCCAATATTCTACCAATCATATTCAAACACCATGTGTAAACTGAGAATCAAAATTCACTCCCTTAACCCCCCGTTGCACACACCGCGGACTGTGAGACCGCAGTTTTATCTTTCCATCAACAATCACTTATAAATTCAAGATTTCCATTAGCGGCTTTTTCTACCTTCCCCTCCTTCCATAACGAATTATTGGCAATAATTGAAGTTAGTCATTATTGCCAGAAGCAGTCATTATTGCCAGAAGCAGCAGTCTCGTGAGGTGCGGAGTGTCAGTCCGCGTGTGTGCATTCGTGTGACGTGGTTCTATCATCAGTTCTTTTACGATGTATTGCAGGTAAGGAGGTTTCTTCCTTTATAACATTACAAAACATAGACAGTTACGTTTAGAAACTTTTTTTTATTTATTATCTAAACTGTCATACAATTATGAGCCTTTTCATTGACCAACATCAATTAGTGAAATAAGTTATACAATTTTTTTTCAGAAGAACAGTCTGGATGATGATCAGCTTTTGCAGTGGTTGGACGAAGAGCTTGGTAATGAAGAATGTAGTGATCTGGAGTCAATATTCGAAATTTGATCACTATTCAGATAGTGAACAGTCGCTGGACGAAAGTGATTCTATCGAAAAATTTGACATGTATTTTGGGACAGATGGTATGCAATGGAGCCATCGACCTCTAATCCAAAACAGAAGAGTAAGAAGCCCTCAACATAATATTGTCAAGCATTTACCAGGAGTCATAGGCGAAGCAAAAAATGCCAAGCGTCCAATTGATTGTTTACAACTTTTCTTCACAGATGATATTTTAGAAGAAATTGTTTGCTGCACTAATATTTACATTGCTACCATCCGTTCTAAATATTCCAGAGTACTTCAGACTTTCAATGGGCATAAACCGTTTTCGTTTCTTGCTAACATGTGTGAGATTTGATGACGTCATAAACAGAGCTCATCGGAAGGAAACAGACATATTAGCTGCTGTCTGATTCTTGATAGATCAGTTCAATGAAAACTGCAAGAAACATTATAGTTTATCAGAACTAGTTACAGTAGATGAAATGCTGGATGCATTCAGGGGTAGAAGTGGATTTATACAATACATTCCATCAAAACCGGCAAAATTTGGTATAAAAATGTTTGCACTTACAGATGCAAGGATGTTCTATACCAGCCATTTAGAAGTATACTGTGGAAAGCAAGTGAATGGGCCTTATCTCTGTGATAACACACCTCATGCTATTGTCAAAAGAATGGTGAAATGCATATCCAAATCTGGCAGAAATGTAACATGTGACAATTGGTTCACATTAATTCCACTTGCGGCTGACTTGTTGGAAAATGACAAGCTGACAATGGTTGGAACAATTCGAAAAAATAAACTGAAATTCCTCCATTTATGACAGTAACAAAAGATTGTCCTGTGGAATCCAGCAATTTTGCGTTTAGGAAGAATATGACACTGGTTTCATATAAATCTAAGAAAGACAAGGTTGTTCTGGTACTGTCTGCTTTACATGATGATGACAGTATTGACAGTGATTCGGAAAAGTGCAAACTGGAAATAATAACATTTTACAATGAGACTAAATCTGGTGTGGATAAAGTTGAAGAGATGAAATGTACATACTCTGTGACAACAATTACCAGAAGATGGCCATTTATAATTTTTTCCTCTCTTCTAAATATTGCTGGAATCAATGGATACATAATTTACAAGAGCAATTTGGATTCATCAATTCCCAGAAAAGACTATCTAAAAGTTCTTGCCAAAGAACTGTTGCATGATTATATGACAGTGAAGGTCAATCATCTAAGTACACCGGTGAACATCAAGAATTGTATCAAGGAAATTTTGGGATTACCAACAGCTGAAGCTCTTTCTAGACCTCCACAAACAACAGATCGAGGAAGATGCAACTTCTGTGATAGGAAAAAAAACAGACCGACGAGATTTTCCTGCAACATGTGCAATAAATTTGTATGCCTGGAACATGTCGGTGCATATCTGTGCAGTGAGTGCAGTGAAAATGACAACCACCACGAGTGATTTACTCAAATTGACAGTGAGGCTGTCAACTATAGTTTACTGAAAAATGTTCTGAACTAATTTACTTAAGATAAGTGTTGATTAGTATTCATTTTGAAAAACAGTGAAAAAACAGAATGAACGTAAATTTCAGCGAGCACAATAAATGTTCTTATTGGTTTATGGGTAAATTATGAGTTAAAATATTTTAAGTACACTACTGATGATGAAATACATTGTGTTTATGAATTCATTGTTTTATTTATGTTATCCAGACTCAAATATATTATATTTGCCAACTGTAATGTCAGAATGGTATAAAATGCAATGCGGACTCTCAGGTAAAAAAATCGCGCGTGTAGCGGAGGGTTAATATCTTCTCACGTGTTGACAAAGGTGTATGCAATCTTAATTGTTGAATTTTCCAAGTCTCTGATTCATGATCAGGACAAGTGACAGATTCTGTGATCTAAGTTATCCCTTTAGGCGGCTCTGCTGTTGCCACACCTGGCTGAGACAGTGTATGAAATGTGTAACATGACAATTACTCCCAGTATTAATACATGTTTATAAGCTGAAAGTTTAGCCTTTCCATAATATTCTCAAAAAAGACTTTGTCAGCAGCTCAACATTCTAATGTACAGATATGTTATAATGACACCCACTGAGATCATAGCCAATTTGATGATTTGATAATGTGACCTCTTGAGTCGGCTTGCAATATAGTATCCCTGCAGGTTCTTTCATTTCTGCTGATCTTAAGATTCCCATTGCCAGTTCCATCCAACTGTCTTTCTTAAGTGTCTGTCCCATCTGTCCACTAGTGTTCCCCTTGGTCTCTTTTCGTAATTTAGGCTCCAGTCTAGAACTTGTTTTGACCACCTGCCATCTTTTCTTCGAGCCACATGACCAGCCCATTGCCATTTCAAGTTATTCACTATTCCATTATGTCAGTGATCTCTGTTGTCTGCTTGATATCAACTGCTTCCTTTCTGTCTCTCTTTGTGTAGCCCAAAATTGATGTTTTCATTCCTCTTTGGGTTACTATTTGTTTTCTCACAATGAATTTCTTTAATGTGGATGACTTACAGCCATAAGCTATTACTGGCAATATACTTTAGTCAAAACCTGTTTTCCTCAGCTCAGCTGAAATCTTTGACTAAAAAACAAATTTTTATAGTGAATACATACCTGGTTTCTGGGTTTACTCTTTTGTCTGTGTTTTATATACTCCATTTCACCACCCTAGACAGTAATCGTTATAACTGACTTACCAATATCTTATTGTAGTTATTATTTATTACCACAGATTTACTCATTAGAAAACTTAGGTTGTCCAAAAAAGGTGATTTCGTTGCTGCTACCTATCAAAAATTTCTCTTCATGAATTTGTATTCCTGGTAAATTTTTCCAAAAACACATTTTTTTGGGGAATAACTAACAAAAAAGAAGAGTGGCACTATGATGGAGGACACAACCACCATGCAAAAAGGGAAGTAGGAAAGGAAACAAAACTCTGCCAAAGTGACTCCATCCCAGAAGTCCAACATAACCTCCAGTCCCTGCTGAAATCCTTAGGCCCTTTCCAGAACCTCTCCCTTGAATCCATCTCCCTGCTCATTCCAACAACAGCCTGCACACCCACCTTCTACATGCTCCCCAAAATCCACAAACTAACAATCCTGGGCACTCTATTGTGGCTGGTTACAGTGCCCCCACCAAGAGAAAGCCAGCCCTTGATCACCAAAATCTGCAACCAATTGTCCAAAACCTAGCTTCCCACATTAAAGATGCACCGACTCTCTACCATCCCCTCACCCTTACCTCCTGGGACCCTACTCATCACTGGAGATCCAACCTTCTTATATACCAACATCCCTCATGTCCCCTCTCCCAACACCCTGCAGATTCCCAACCCACTACTTCATGTCTCACACACGTAACCAATTACATCCTAACCCATAACTACATCACCTTTGAAGTGAAGGTATATAAACAAATTTGAGGCACAGCCACGGGCACCTGCATGGCATCCTCCTATGCCAACCTCTTCGTGGACAACCTAGGGGAAACATTCCTAGCTTCCCAAATCTCCAAATTTCTGGTATGGCTCAGGTTTATTGATGACATCTTTGTAATATGGACCTAAGCCCAGGACACCTTATCCTCATTCCTTCACAATCTCAACGCCTCTCCCATCTACTTCCATCCATTGTGCCATCTTCCTTGATGTCATTCGCCTCCTCTCAGATGGCTTCATTCACATCTGAGTCCACAACAAACCCGCCAATCACTAGCAGTACCTGCATTTTGACAGCTGCCAACCTTTCTGAACCAAAAAATCCCTCCCATACAGCCTGACCACCCATGGAAGATGCATCTGCAGTGTTAAGAACTCCTGTGCCCATTGTACTGAAGGCCTCACAAAGGCCTTCGCAGACAGGCAATACCCCTCATATCGCCTCATATTGCCTGTGCCATATCCCCACACTCACCTGATTCTCACATCCATCCCAAGAACCAACAACAAAGAAGTGCCCCCTTGTCACCCTATATCACCCAGGACTGTCACGACTGAATCACGTCCTTCATTAAGGCTTTGATTATCATCATGCCTTGAAATGAGAAACATGCTACCTAAGATACTTCCACCCCATCCAACAGTGGTGTTCCGCCACCCACCCCACCTCCACAACATCCTAGTCCATGCCACTTCCACTCCCAATCCCCTGTCACTAGGATCATATCCATAAGGAATACCCAGATGCAAGACATGTCCAATTCACCCACCCAGCACCTCCTACTCCAGTCCTGTTGTCAAAGGCTTAACCTACCCCATCAGAGGCCGGGTCATCTGTGAAAGCAGCCATGCTATATACCAGCTTTGCTGCAACCACTGCACAGCGTGTTACATTGGTATGACAACCATCCAGCTGTCAACTAGGATGAATGGCCACCATCAAACTTGCCAAAAACAAGGTGGACCAGCCAGTGCCACAACATGCAACAGAGCATAACATGCAAGATTTCAGTGGCTGCTTCACAACCCGTGCCATCTGAATCCTCCCTACCACCATCAACTTTTCTGGGCTGCGCAGCCTAACTAGCCCATGGATGACTCCTCTCTCTCTCACAAGGTGCCAGAAGCTCTCCCCCCCCCCCCCAGCCCCTCCTCTCTGCCTCCCACCTCTTTCCGTCCCTCATCCCACTCTACTTTGCACCACCACCTCACCCCAGTCCACTAATCGTGGGCCAGGAAAGAGCTGGTAGTTGAATGAGCACAGTGTAAGCAGGTGTGTACATGTGTGTGTGTGTGTGTGTGTGTGTGTGTGTGTGTGTGTGTGTGTGCACCCTATTTCTCCTACAGCTTGAGAAAGGAATTTCATTCTGAAAGCTAGCAAAGCAATTCTCTGTACCTTTTGTTTGCGTATCTGTCGACGACGACGCGCTTTTGCCTTTTGATGAGTCATCTATTCATAAATTATTATTGGTTTTATTCATTATTCCTGTGTTTTACTCCCCTATTTTTCAAGTGACCATTTACAATAGTTTTTGGTTGAGTGAGGGCTAGTCTTTTCCTGTATGAGAACCTACTGTCCTAATGTTACGTTCTTGAGCCTGGTCCCTGCCTAAGAATGTGCATTGGTTTTCGAAGATGAGTATACAAGTGTCCTTTCCACTGAAAGCCTATTTGGATACAAAATGTGCTCATTGTTAGTGTTAAAGCCCTGATTCCTATTACGTCCTGGGTTACTCATCCTATTATTATTCTATTTTATAGCTTTGCAATATTTTGTTTCACTTTTATGTTGGAACTGGCAAGGATAACAGTTCACGTTGGTATTGTAAGTTCTAAGTTTTCGTCTTGGGTATAGTCTCCTTGTTCCTTATTTGATGTGTCCAGTCCCTCTGTAAATGACTAACTCATTCATATTTTCCCATTCATAATCCTGTGGTGACCCAAATGGTCTATTATTAAGACAAAAAAGTGTGGAATGTCTTTGCTTTGACTGATAAATTTACTTTCTTTCCATTTCCTGCATTGTCTTTATATAATTCACTTGCATGAAGTGTGTATTTTTGTGTATTAAATGCATATCATCAATAGTTCAATAAAATGTATAATGTTAACACTATTCTCATTAAAATGTGCATCATTGTTCCCACAAGTGGTGACATCTACAAACAGCATGGCAGATGACAAACATGTAAAAAGTAATCACCTCTTCAGGACAGCAGTTGTGTGCATCAGAGGAAACTGTTACTGTTCCACAGTCAGTGTTGAATTTCAGGCAAGTGCCATGCATTTCGCATACTCCGCAGCTCACAGATAATTCCCTGACAACCTGTGTCATGTCTACACTGGAGGGAATATTTGTCACATCACTATACATGCCTCATCAACCATATCTATCCTTCTGTCCCCTGGAACTTTCTTTTGAAGCCTACAATATCTCAGATGACAATCTGTAATTCATCTTGACAGTCATAGAATTGTAATCTCAAACCTTGTTGTTGTCTGACATGCATGACATACTACATGTGAACAAATACACAAATCTCAAGCACAAGGTACTTTATTAAGTCAGTAAACCAACAAAACATTGAATTCAACAAGTTCTGACAAGTGAAGTTATTGGCAACATATCACCTTTTGCATTCTGGCATCATCTTCGATCCCTGGTGACTGAAGCTGAAATACCTGACACAATGCTAAAACTGTTGTGGTTTAAGCAGTTGCCTTTTGCAGTGAAAAGTGGTGTGGTGTCATGCAGCACCATCATTTTGGGCTTGTAGCTTCTTATTGCTAACCAAAGACTTAACATACTGTTCTGTAATAATGCTAGCAGGGCCCAACAAACTGGACACAGCAACGTGAGTTTAGTCACAGCGGTTCCTGCTAGAGTGTAGAAGCTTCTACTAACAGAATGTATTACTTCTACAGTGCGACTTCAGTGCTCTCCAGTGACAACTCTGACAAGGTCTGACAGCTCCCAAACAGGACAATTATTGGATTAGTCACAACCTACCACTCTGATGTAAAGTGCCTACACAGCACTGAAAATTTCATCATAATGTGGCTCATCATTTGCTGTGAACTGTCAGTCACCAAAAGGTGAATCTCATCTTTATATCCAAAATGAGACTTTGTTTGGTACATCTGACAGACATTCTGCTGTTCACAACTTAGCTACATCACACTTTTTCTATGTTCAGAACACCTGCATGCAGGAAAGTATTTAATTGAAACAGGATCAGATGTTAGATGCTAATGACAATGTTCAAAGACCCCTCCTTAGTTGCATCTTGGCTCACAGCCACAAACAACTCTTGAGTGCTTACTTGTGGACAATGCATTGAGGCAGTAATGAGTTTGGGTGTCACACAAAAGTTCAGTGGATCTTCCTGATTGCAGATGTCATGGAGCCTGTTCTTGGTGCAGGCTTTCTATTTCATTTGCACAAAAGCTCAGACACTTTCCTGTGTGTTCCTTTGTGGATGTGAAATCACTGTCATTAAATGAACTTCTTACCATTGTGGACAACAATGTGTTGTGCATATGCATAATGACTACACTGCTATACTCATGATGTCTCGGGTTCAAGTAAGTAAGTTACAGAGTGGTGTTATTCTTACAATGACCTTGGATGACGTGAGACAGCAGTCGAAGTCATCGCCCGGTATATGACAGGACACTACCCACCACATTATTACTTCACGTGTACTGCTGGTTGCTTCCAAGACCCAATGGTTGGCTCTGCAACATACGCTGCAACGAAGGAAGGAAAGAATTAGAAAAATTACTGATTGCAAAGATTATTCGACATCAGGTAACTCATGAGCATCCTCCATTCATTTAGTAAAGAAGAAAGATGGTCCTGGTATGTTCATGGGGATTGTTGTGCCTGACATCCCATTCTACATCTCCAGAATTTTACAGCCACCCTAGCTAGTGATCTGCTATTCAGCATGACTGATTTTCAAAAGGGAGGCCACCAGATTCCAGTCACGCCAGCGGATATATAATAGAAAGCAATAATCATGTCCTTTGGCTTCTTCAAATATACCAGAATACCATTTGGCTTGAAGAATGTGGGTCCAACATGGGAGTGATTTGTTGATGAAATCCTTTGTGGCCTGCCCTTCTGCTTCGCTTATCTCAATGATTTGTTAATCAACTCTGCCTCTGGTGCAGAACCTAACAAACACCTGCAAATTATTTTTGATAGAATTTCTTGTTATGGACTACAAATTGGCAAAGACAAATGTGTGCTTTGACAAAAAGAAGTGGAGTTTTTGGGACACTGGGTTAGCCCCTCAGACATCTAGCCTTTACAAACTGAGGCTGACTTGATTCACTTGCTCCTAGCACACCCTAGCGCTTCTGCATCGCTAGCTGTTGTTGTTGATGCCAGCCAGATTGTGATTTGAGCACCTCTCTCCCAAATAATTGCAGTTTACATAGGAACTGACTTCACACAAAATTGCCATGGCATGAAAAACTGATGCAGATGTACCATAGTTTATCAAAAAATCAAATGTAGGATTGTGTCTCCAGAAGTTATCAATGACTAACTTCATTGTGTGGTGTGAGGTTTCCCAAAACAGATGACTGTTAGTGCCAACCATGGACTCGTGCATTCTGAAACTAATACCACTATAAAAATGGTGACAGACAGATTTGTGTGACTGGGTGTGCAGCATGATTGTTGGCTATGGATTGAAATTTGTTTGCCTTGACAATAAGCTAAAGTGGGAAGTCATGTTCATAACCCAACTGCTACATTCAAGACCCTACACAATGTTTTTATCATGTATATATTGACCTTGTAGGGCTGGCCATTCATGTGCAATTGATAGTGGGGGGTATAACAATGAATCAAACAATTAAAATAAATGATTGTGTGGATAGTGTGATTTGGGTGCACCATGGATGTGACAACAGATCAGGACCATCAATTTGAGTCAACCTTGTATTTTGAACTGGCAGGTGTGTGGTTTTATACATCATTGTATGACCAGCTACCACCCGACCAGTAACAGTGTGGTGGAACATTGGAGCCAGGCCTCCAAGTTGTTCCTAAGTGTCACAACTCCCTTTAGTTGATGGTCCCGCCCCTGTAGAATTTACATGTTGCATTCAGTCCATCCCTTGGTGCTTCAGCAGCAAAATTTGTGTACAGCAAGAATAGTAAGCTTCCCTTGGAATTTTCCATCATCAATAAGACTACTTTCTTCCAGACCCACCCTTCTTAGTCCTGTTACATTAAAAACTGCATTTCCAATTTCTGTCTATCCTCAGTGTCTTGCCGTGTGGACCCTCCCATTTTTATCCATCATCCGATTTAAGACCTGTCTACATACATTAGTAATACTACGCACACACACTTCTTCATATCCCTTTACAAGCATCTTATACTGGTCCATACTGAGTTTTGGATCTTAGTAGCCACACAGTCATGATGATCTTAACTAATAATAAACCCATCAATGTTTCTGCTGAGCATGTAAGGGTAGAAGGGTGGTCTACCTGCTTGAGACAGTCAATGTTGCTGTCCACTCTCTATGTTGTAACCTGATGCCTACATTTTTGGAGTGCTGTCGGTTTTCAACACTGTCCTTGTATAATTCATTTTTGTGTGTAACATGTATATCATCAGTAGTTTAATAAAGTGTTTCGTGTTAACACTGTTCTTATTTAATTGTGGATTGAAGTTCCCACAGTATCACATCTCTGGTCTTACATGCTAGGGCCATTTACGAACTAATACTTGTATTAAATGACTTTCCTCTATTGGATTGTCTAAATATTTGGATCTTATTAGATGCTGTTCAGTATACTTCTTACAGTTACCCTAACTATTATTGTAATATCTAAGGTCCAGTAACTCAAGTACTACATTTTCCTTAGTGATTGATGATCAACATTTCTTTTTTAATTTTTCTTTGAAGTTACTCCTGTTCATAAATTCCTCAGACTGTGCCCTTCCCTATTCAGCTGCATTCACTCGTAAATAACTGCAGACAAAACCAGTCTTCTTCTAATCATCGCAACATTTGGGCAGTGACCTAGAAAATAGCCTTAAGAAATATGTTGGATGTGCATCCACTTCTGGTTTAAACTTGCTCTAAAACATTTAGTTTGACTGTAGTGCCTGACACTTGGGTTTATGTACCTCAGTAAATTCCTGCTCAGTGAAATTTTTAATCTTTTTGGAATTCTCTCTTCATGTCTCTAAATTGTTCTTTAACTTCATTCCTCACCAAGTCACACTGCTTAGTAATTTCAGCATATAGCTCTCCTGTTAAAGTTGAAATTGCAGATTGTAATTTTATTTTATTGTATTTTATTAATATTTCTTGGCCTGAATAAATAATATACCCCTTTAATTTCCGAGCACACTTATCTATTTTCTCAGTATTTGAATGTGATTCTGCCTTTAAGTTGGCATTACTTTGACCTTTTTTCTCATTAGTTGTATCTAGGTTAGCTCTTAATGTTGCACCTTGCATATCTGTTTTCATATTCAGTTCAGCACCTTGAGCCTTTTTGTCAGTATTTAACTTCTTTAGATCTCCTAATTGTTCACTAAAGTTTCCCAAAATTTCTTTGAGATGCTCATCCATTTTTTCTAGCCAGCACTGGCATGTAATTAAAATGACAATAAGTTTTACAATAACTTTTTCCCAAATTGTTAATTGTAACGATGTGACTAATTTTGTAAAAAAATTCTTAGAAGCACCATTTGGCTTCTGTACAGCTCACTAAACTTAGTTGAGGAACTCATCACATGGAGATGAGATGATGAGCTGGGCAGCTGCAGTCAGTGAGACCTGTTTGTTATAGATTCATGCGGAACTGCCATTGGTACAGCTATGTGATGCGTTGATGCCAAAGACCTAATGAATACAGTTGTCGATCTTAGTAATGTCAGCCATCAGTCTTCCATATCTGCAACATATGTTTGTCCAGTAAATTTAATCATTGTTTGTCAGTGAAATTATTTTCTTTTTAATGTTTGTCTTTCCACAAGTGGGTTTAGGTGTGCACATAGCATTCTGTTGTTTTCTCAGATGTCACTGATAACAACAAGAACTTCCACGTAAGATTTCAATTAAAATTTTAGATTATTGTTGAATAAACCACTTTCTCCAGTCACTGTTGACATTCCTCATGAGTCTGATTTAGTCCCAGTATTAATTGTTCCAGGTCCTATCACCGGAGTAACAGAATGCTGTGTTACCCACTTTGAGAATGATGAGTTTTCCAAGTTTTGGTATTCAGCTGAGCAAAAATTGTGGAATATTGTTTAGCTCACTGCAGTTATTGACCATTGCTGTGTAGAATCTTCAGACTTCTTGTCTTCTGCAGCCTGGAATGTTGCTAGAAGTAAAATGCTTTATCACAAGATTAATGTAACTAAATACGATGAGATTTGTCTGAGTAATTTTCCTTATATTCTTCAAAACATTATAGTGAACTCTTCTAAACAAGACTTTCTCAACATAGGAAAATCACATATACTACTATTCCATATCCGAATTATTACAGTCATCGTGGACTTGGCAGCTTAATGTAATGCAAGAGAATGAATAAAGTGTACAGTCTTTGCTGCTTCTTTATGCATTATTCCCAGAATTGTTACTCTGTGTGCATTTATGCTGGGCTTGACATGCTACACCAGCCTCAGCCAATGGTGCCTGGACTGTGGACAAACTCCCACTGCTATTGCCACCCTACCTTGAAGACATGTGGTGCTCCTCAATGTACTTGGTACATCCAAAAATATGTGCCACAACAGCACAACAGTAGTGCACTCCTAAATATTAAATAGTTACACTTATAGTTTGTGAGCATCAAAATGGCTCTGAGCACTATGGGACCTAACTTCTGAGGTCATCAATCCCCTAGAACTTAGAACTACTTAAACCTAACTAACCTAAGGACATCACACACATCCATGCCTGAGGCAGGTTTTGAACCTGCGACCGTAGCAGTAGGGCGGTTCCAGATTGCAGCGCCTAGAACCGCTCAGTCACCCCGGCCGGCTTGTGAGCATCATTTGTTGGCAAAATAGATTAAAGGTTAGATGTAACTAACTCTTCCAGAGTGATATGTAATACCATATCCCCCATTCTAAGGTAAATTTCATATCTCAGACAAGGCCTGTTAGTGAGACCCTCTGATTTCTGCTCCAAAAGTAAGCTCCATCCATGCTAGAGGGATGCTGTTAATGAAATAACACTTTTGTTTTCCAAGTATAATTTTGTGATCCACACAAATACTATGGAAAGCTCACGGAATATACCAACGGGATAACTTTCCTTGTTTATTGCTGCTAATTTAGCATATTTGTGAGGGTTTGTATTGCTTTTTCTGTGGAGAATCGTTTATGAAACCAAAACAGACAGCCAGTTAACAAGTTATGCTCAGTGAAATCAATTGATATTCTATCATAAGTCACTTTCTCAAACACTTTTGTAGGTCTGTAATAAAAGGTGATTTTCTGCTCTCCAGTTCTATAGATGAGCTTTACTTCAGTATCTATAAGTCTCTTAGGAAACATCTCCACGGTCATTGATTGATTACTAAGATAGATTGAGGGTAAGCCTGTCAGAAATGCAGGAAAAGAACAATTGTTGTTAAGTCTCTATATGAGCTAGAATCTCTTCAATTTTACCTTCATGTTCTTTTCATGAGATATACTTAGGAGGAAGCAATATGCTGGTTGATTCTTTTTAGGAATATATTCTTTCAGAATTTTAATAGTAAACCATACCATGATGTCCAACATCTGCCATGTAGAATTTGCTTCTGGGTTGGGTCATCATCTCTGTGATGCTTTTACACATATTAAACAAGCACATTGCTCTTCCTCGAATTTTCTTTATTTACTCTGTCAATTTTATCTGGTGAGAGTCTCACACTAACAAGCGGATCTCAAATACTGGTTGATAAAGTATTTTGTAAGTTACCTGCTTCATGGATGGACTACAGTTCTTGAGGATTCTTTCACTTAATGTTAGCCTGGTATCTACCTGTCTTACAATTAGTTATATGTAGTTCCTCTCTAAGAGACTTCTTGCTGCTGCTTCCAGATATTTAATGGATATGACTGCCTCTGGTGTCTGTTTGGCTGTTGTGTAATCATTTAATAAAAAGGTCTTCTTCCTTACTTATGCACAGTACATTAGAGTTGTCTGTGCTTAGAGTAAGTAGTCCACCCCTGCACCAAGCATTGATTCTCTGGAGTTCTTCCTGCATTTCATTACTATTTTCTAGCACAGGGACTTGTTTATATACAACAGCATCATCCACAAATGGCCTCATGATGCTTCCAGTATAATGTATTGGGCCATTTATATGTTGTTGTTGTTGTGGTCTTCAGTCCTGAGACTGGTTTGATGCAGCTCTCCATGCTACCCTATCCTGTGCAAGCTTCTTCATCTCCCAGTACTTACTGCATCCTACATCCTTCTGAATCTGCTTAGTGTATTCATCTCTTGGTCTCCCTCTACAATTTTTACCCTCCACGCTACCCTCCAATGCTAAATTTGTGATCCCTTGATGCCTCAGAACATGTCCTACCAACCGGTCCCTTCTTCTTGTCAAGTTGTGCCCCAAGCTCCTCTTCTCCCGAATTCTATTCAATAACTCCTCATTAGTTATGTGATCTACCCATCTAATCTTCAGCATTCTTCTGTAGCACCACATTTCGAAAGCTTCTATTCTCTTCTTGTCTAAACTATTTATAGTCCATGATTCACTTCCGTACATGGCTACACTCCATACAAATATTTTCAGAAATGGCTTCCTGACACTTAAATCTATTCTCGATGTTAACAAATTTCTCTTCTTCAGAAACACTTTCCTTGCCATTGCCAGTCTACATTTTATATCCTCTCTACTTCGACCATCATCAGTTATTTTGCTCCCCAAATAGCAAAACTCCTTTACTACTTTAAGTGTCTCATTTCCTAATCTAATTCCCTCAGCACCACTCGACTTAATTCGACTACATTCCATTATCCTCATTTTGCTTTTGTTGATGTTCATCTTATATCCTCCTTTCAAGACACTGTCCATTCTGTTCAACTGCTCTTCCAAGTCCTTTGCTGTCTCTGACAGAATTACAATGTCATCAGTGAACCTCAAAGTTTTTATTTCTTCTCCATGGATTTTAATACCTACTCCAAATTTTTGTTTTGTTTACTTTACAACTTGGTCAATATACAGATTGAATAACATTGGGGATAGGTTACAACCCTGTCTCATTCCCTTCCCAACCACTGCTTCCCTTTCATGCCCCTCGACTCTTATAACTGCCATCTGGTTTCTGTACAAATTGTAAATAGCCTTTTGCTCCCTGTATTTTACCCCTGCCACCTTCAGAATTTGAAAGAGAGTATTCCAGTCAACATTGTCAAAAGCTTTCTCTAAGTCTACAAATGCTAGAAACATAGGTTTGCCTTTCCATAATGTTTCTTCTAAGATAAGTAAGGCCAGTATTGCCTCACATGTTCCAATATTTCTACGGAATCCAAACTGATCTTCCCCGTGGTTGGCTTCTACCAGTTTTTCCATTCGTCTGTAAATAATTCGTGATAGTATTTTGCAGCTGTGGCTTATTAAACTGATAGTTCGGTAATTTTCACATCTGTCAACACCTGCTTTCTTTGGGATTGGAATTATTATATTCTTCTTGAAGTCTGAGGGTATTTCGCCTGTCTCATACATGTTGCTCACCAGATGGTAGAGTTTTGTCAGGACTGCCTCTCCCAAGGCCGTCAGTAGTTCTAATGAAATGTTGTCTACTCCCGGGGCCTTGTTTCAACTCAGGTCTTTCAGTGCTCTGTCAAACTCTTCACGCAGTATCGTATCTCCCATTTCATTTTCATCTACATTCTTTTCCTTTTCCATGATATTGTCCAAGTACATCGCCCTTGTATAGACCCTCTATACACTCCTTCCACCTTTGTGCTTTCCCTTCTTTGCTTAGAACTGGGTTTCCATCTGAGCTCTTGATATTCATGCAAGTGGCTCTTTTCTCTCAAAAGGTCTCTTTAATTTTCCTGTAGGCAGTATCTATCTTACCCCTAGTGAGATAAGCCTCTACATCCTTACATTTGTCCTCTATCCATGCCTGCTTAGCCATTTTGCACTTCCTGTCAATCTCATTTTTGAGACGTTTGTATTCCTTTTTGCCTGCTTCATTTACTGCATTTTTATATTTTCTCCTTTCATCAATTAAATTCAATATTTCTTCTGTTACCCAAGGATTTCTACTAGCCCTCGTCGTTTTACCTACTTGATCCTCTGCTGCCTTCACTAATTCATCCCTCAGAGCTACCCATTCTTCTTCTACTGTACTTCTTTCCCCCATTCCTGTCAATTGTTCCCTTATGCTCTCCCTTAAACTCTGTACAACCTCTGGTTTAATCAGTTTATCCAGGTCCCATCTCCTTAAAAGTCCCACCTTTTTGCAGTTCCTTCAGTTTTAATCTACAGTTCATAACCAATAGATTGTGGTCAGAGTCCACATCTGCCCCTGGAAATGTCTGACAATTTAAAATTTGGTTCCTAAATCTCTGTCTTACCATTATGTAATCTATCTGATAGCTTCTAGTATCTCCAGGATTCTTTAATGTATACAACCTTCTTTTATGATTCTTGAACCAATATGCTTAAGTTACGCTCTGTCCAAAATTCTACCAGATGGCTGCCTCTTTCATTTCTTACCCCCAATCCATATTCACCTATGTTTCCTTCTCTCCCTTTTCCTACTCTCAAATTCCAGTCACCCATGACTATTAAATTTTTGGCTCCCTTCACTACCTGAATAATTTCTTTTATCTCATCATACATTTTATCAATTTCTTCATCATCTGCAGAGCTAGTTGTCATATAAACTTGTACTACTGTAGTAGGCATGGGCTTCATGTCTATCTTGGCCACAATAATGCGTTCACTATGCTGTTTGTAGTAGCTTACCCGCACTCCTATTTTTTTATTCATTATTTATATGTATTGTGAACAATAATGATGGTATAACAATGGCTTGTCATATGCTCAAAGTTTCTTTTATGTCTGATGATGTCTTTCCAGTAACAATAACATGCTTTTCCTTACGAACACTTCAATACAATCACAAATTTTGTATGATATTTTGTGTGTTTGTATTTTATTCATTAGCCAACAGTTTGACAGTATCAAACACAGTTATGAGGTCAGTGAACGTAGCATCAATGTGGGTTCTTGTCTATGCTACTTTTTGGGTCTCATGAATGAACAGAGTGCATTGAGTTTAACAACATTTTTGTTTACAGAATCCACGTTCAGTACTACAGCAAAATGTTTTGTGTATAGGACATGAGTATAAAATTCATTCAAAAATACAAACTCAAAAAAAAGTTTTGCATCACCCTGGTTCCCAGAACTCCTGAGAATAGACGTTGACTGTGGATTCTGTATCACAGACACAGTCCCTTTGACTGTTCAGAGATGTCACTAAACCTGCCCAAAGATGTAAACAACCATGCATGAGGCAGAGGGGGTCCAGCAGCTGATCAGTTCCAGTCATTCCACCAGGAAGGAGGCATACGGCTTGTGTTGTCTGTAGTTCAACCATGCCTAGATGGTCAATACCACGGTTTGATCATGTCCACATTGTTACTTTATGCCAGGAAGGGTTCTCAACAAGGAAAGTGTCCAGGCATCTCAGAGTGAACCAAAGTGATGTTGTTTGGACATGGAGGAGATACAGGGAGACAGGAACGGTCGATGACATGCCTCGCTCTAGCTGCCCAAGGGCTGCTACTGCAGTGGATGACCACAACCTATGGATTATGGCTCGGAGTAACTCTGACAGCAATGCTACCATGTTGAATAATGCTTTTTGTACAGCCACAGGACGTCATATTATGACTCAAACTGTGCACGATAGGCTGCATGATGTGCAACTTCACTCCTGACATTTATGATGACGTTCATCTTTGCAACTACGTCACCATGCAGTGCGGTACAGATGGGCCCAACAACATGCCGAATGGACTGCTCAGGATTGGCATCACATTCTCTTCGCCGATGAGTGTCACTTATGCCTTCAGCCAGACAATCATTGGAGACATGTTTGGAGGCAACTCTGTCAGGCTGAATGCCTTAGACACACTGTCCAGCGAATGCAACAAGGTGGAGGTTCCCTGCTCTTTTGGGGTGGCGTTATGTAGGGCCGACATATGCCACTGACGGTCATGGCAGGTTCCGTAATGGCTGTACAATACGTGAATGCCTGCTCCAACCGATAGTGCAACCACATTGGTAGCATATTCGTGAGGCATTCATCTTCATGGATGACAATTCGCACCTCCATCATGCACATCTTGTGATTGACTTCCTTCAGAATAATGATATTGCTTGACTAGAGTAGCCAGCATGTTCTCCAGACATGAACCCTATCGAAACATCCGTGAGATAGATTGAAAAGGGCTGTTTATGGATGACGTGACCCACCAACCACTCTGAGGGATCTATGCTGAATCGACATTGGGACAGTCTGGAGCAACAGTGCCTTGATGAACCTGTGGATAGTATGCCATGATGAATACAGGCATGCATCAAAGCAAGAGGACATGCTAGTGGGTATTAGAGGTTCCGGTGTGTACAGAAATCTGGACCACAGCCTCCGAAGGTCTCGCTGTATAGTAGTACAACATGCAATGTGTGGTTTTCATGAGCCATAAAAAGGGCAGAAGTGATGCTTATGTTGATCTCTATTCCAATTTTCTATATGGGTTCCGGAACTCTTGGAACTGAGGTGATGCAAGACTTTTTTTGGTGTGTGTGCTATGTTAGACTGATGTCAGTGATACTAGCCTATAATTATGAGCATCTGTTTAATGATCCTTCTTGAAAACAGGAATGAGCTACACATTTTCCAATCAATTGGAACAATTTGCTCCTCCAGTAGCCTATGGTAGACTACTGCTGGAAGAAGAGCAATGCCATTCATAAATTTAAGTAGAACCATATAAGTATCCCATCAGGTCCGGTTTCACTTTCTCTGTAAAGCAATTTCAGTTAATCTTCTATCAAAAAGTTCACTTATTTCAGTATCTGCCATTTTGGTGTTTACACAAAGATTGAAAGGAGGAACCACAGTATGACCTTCCTCACTGAAACTATGGTGAAAGCTGAATTTCAGTATCATTATGGGCACTTATTGTTGGCACAGGTGATATTGACCCATTTCTGAACATAGGCTTAAAAAACTTCTTAGGTTTCCTGGCCGATCGATAGACAGAGTTTTATCTGGATACTCCACGCATGACTATACTAATTTTGGCTTCATTCAATTTTTGTTTGTCAATGATGCTTTGGCTGCATTTAAATCTGTAATGAAGTTTACTTTGCTTTTAGAGCAGCTTTCTAGTATGGCTGTCAAATCATGGTAGTTCTTACCCATCCCTCACAACTTTAATCAGCACATAATTGTCTAAGGCATATTGTACAGTACTCTGGAAGTTTGTGCATTTATACTCAGTGATGAAAAATATGGGATGGAATAATGTCAATACAGTAGGGCCGATTGTTACTCACCACGTAGATGAGGCATTGAGAAGCAGATAGGCACATTTGAAGTAATTTTAAAAGGAGACTAAGCTATGCACATGTTTTGCAAGACGTAGAGAAACACACAGAGACAAATTCTCTCTCTCTCTCTCTCTCTCTCTCTCTCTCCACCCCCCTCCCCCTCCCCCTCATCTCTCTCTCTCTCTCACTCACACACACGCATAATTCACAACTGTCATCTCCTGGCCTTGAAGCCAGACTGGAGGTGGGCAGCAATATTGGATAGGGTGTGTAGTAAAGAAAGGACTATACAGATGCTCTGGGTTGAGACAGAAGACGTATGGGACTGGAGTGGGACCAGGAAAGGAAACAGAAGCAGAGGGGACAGATATTATTGAAGGCTGAGACCAGAGCTTACAGGAATGATGGATATGTAATAAGAAAAGTTAGCACTGCACAGTCCAGAAACGCTGGTATTGGCTGGATGAATCCAGATCACACAGGCTGTTAAGCAGACGAAGTGAAGCACCCTCTGCAGGTCCAAGAGTTAGAACAGGCCCGAGGTATTCCTGCCTGTCATAAGAGGTGACTAAAAGGAGTCTCCCACTTTTCAGCCCTATAAGTTCAGGTCCCATTTTATGGTTTGACCTCCCACTTTCCAAATTCCACAGAAGTGCAGGTCAATTGGGGAAGGACACCTTACGTGGTGCAATTAGATTCAGTCTCCTTCATCTATTGTTGTCATGGCTTTGCACCTCCACCTGCAGTTCAACTATTTGGATGAGGACACCTTCCGGGGTCATCATCTTCTTCTGTTGTCTCCTGTCCTCTTGCACCCCTATGACAATATTGGATTTCTTGGCACCCAACATCCAGCACTGTAGCCAGTCCATTTTGATGGTCCATTGATGTATCCATTTGGTGTTAGCCCCCTAACAATACAGGGCTTGCACTGCTGTTGCCTGAGCTGTGAACTCCCCACACATACCAAGGAGTAGATGCCCATCTTCTTGGGGCATTGGGACTCCTGGCAACGGCTATCATGCCAGGTGGCCTTTGCTGTGGCTGGGTTGCACCCGTGGGAAGAACCCTGGATTGGAGTGGGGGGTATCACGATGGATGAACTGCATTGAAGGAGACCAAGTTACCTTTTGCTGGGGACCGAATGGCCCCAAAAGCCTCTAAAAAAGGAAAAGGTGACTTTAATTCTGAGAGATACGACCCCAAATCATTCCCTTCCCTAACCATACCACTGGAGGAACATAGAGGTATGGATAAGAGATAGCATTATTCTCCAAGGTATTTCATCTGCAGCAGAATGGATGGGGACTCCTTTCTGGCTACAAAGCCTCAATTTTGTGTCAAACACCTGGACGACAAATTTGGGGAAGTGGCTGCACTGTCAAAAATGAGAAATGAGGTAGTTGTCATACAGACAGTATCCCATTCCCAGTCCTGGGCATTACTCGCCTGTGACCACCTGCGTGATATTCCCCTCTCCATCACTCCCCGTAAAAGCCTCAACATGGTCCAGGGGATTATTTTCCACCATGACCTCCTCTTGCAATCTGATGACAAGCTCCACACCAATTTAGATCTGTGGAGTATTCATTTCATCTGGTTCATCGGTAGGCGACCCAAAGACAACAGGTTTGCTACCGGTGATTTAATCTTGGCATTTTAGGGTGATTCATTGCCTGAAAAGGTCAAGGTGATGATTTACCACAATGATGTCAAACCTTACATCCCTCCCCCTATACGGTGCTTTAAGTGCTGGAAATATGGCCACATGACTTCCTGCTGCAATTTCAGTGCCACATATCGAGACCACAAACATCCACTGCATCCAAATACTCCAGATGTGCCTCCTCCCACTTGTGTCAACTGTGCAGAACACAATGTCCCCTGCGTGCCAGACTGCACAGCACTCCAAAAGGAGTGGAAAATTATGGAGTACAAGACCCTGGACCAACTGACTTACCAAGAGGCTAAACATAAATTTGAACAATTGCACCCCATTCAGTTGACATCCACATATGCTGCAGCTACATCAACATCACCCCCTCAAGTGGTGGTTGTTACACATTCTCTGCCACGTAAAGTGGACTCTTTGGGCTGCCCGAATACATCGTCCCTCTTCATGGTAGGGGTCACATCTTCTTCCGTTGCTCCCAAAGCACCTACTTCAGGAGCACCCCCCCCCCCCCCCCCCCCCCCCCACCAAATGCTGGAGTCATCGGTCCAAACCCCAGCTCCTCCGCTGGCTCCTCTCATGAGGAAGGGATCCCATGGGACTCTCCCTTCCGAGGTCTCCACTAATGCCACAACAGAAGCTCGCCAGTGGCTAAAGGAGCCACAGGCTGCTGGATCAAGAGCTTCACGGTCTTCCTCCATGTCTGACACTACTACAGAGAAGTCCTCCCAGCAAGCCCCTAAAGAGGTGTGAGAGGGCAAGTAAACCAAGAAGAAGTCTGCTAAGAAACAGGACCCTCTGGTAGCCTCAACACCACCACTCCCTACCGTTTCTGCATCTGAGGATGAGATGGAGATTGTAGATTGTAGCAACCCCCAAGGACCTGGATCTCACTGATGCCTCATCTGCAATGGCAATGGATACAAATGCTCAGTCAGTGGCAGCAGGTGATACTGAGGCATAACCTGCCTCCATGGTCACTGTGTGCCTTCCCATATTCCAGAAAGTGTCATCAACCAGTGGAACTGTGGGTTTTATTCCCACCTAGCTGAGTTACGACAACTCGTTAAGTGTTACACATGCTTCTCTGCATTGTCCTTCAGAAAACCTGGTTTCCCGCAATGCAGACCCCCACTCTCCGTGTCTATCAGGGGGTACTGCAGAAACCATACTGTCTGTGACTGACCATCAGGTGGAATTCGTATCTTTGTCCTTACCTTTACTTGTAGCAAACCTGTGCCCCTTCAAACACCTTTAGAGGCTCTGGCTGTCAGGGTGAAGACAACACAGGAAGTTACCATCTGTAATGTCTACCTCCCTCCAGATGGTGGCACACCACCCCATGTATTGGCTGCACTCATTTTGCAACTCACCCCACCTTTTCTACTTCTGGGTAATTTTAACACCTGTAACCCTTTGTGGGGTGGAACCAAGATACTGGCCATGGTAAAGATGTCGAGAACCTACTAACTGAACTTGACCTTTACCTCCTAAATACAGGTTCCCCCACACATTTCAGTATGGCACATGGCACATACTCAGCCATTGATCCCTCAGTTTGCAGTCCTGGCCTTCTCCCGTCTATCCACCGGAGAGCTCATGATGACTTGTGTGGCAGTGACCTCACCCCAGCATCCCTCATCTTGACAATTGCCCAGATGGGCTCTTCCCAAGGCTGAGTAGGACACTTTCACCTCCACTAACATCGTTGTATCTCCGTTGCATGCCACCATTAATGAGGTGATCCACACCATCACTACTACTATTATTGCCACAGCTGAATCAGCAATCCCTTGTTCCTTTGGTTGTCCTTGGCAGAAGTCAGTGCCATGGTGGTCGCCGGAAATAGCTGCAGCCATCGTAAACTGCAGGCGGGCCCTCCAATGTCATAAGTGCCACCCATCCCTGGAGAACCTCATTGCCTTCAAACAGCTCCATGCCCAGGTCTGCCTTCTCATCAAACAATGGAAGCAGAAGTGTTGGGAATGCTACATCTCATGAACCCCCGTTTCTCAGGTATGGACCAAACTCCGATGACTTTACAGCTATCAGACCCCTGCAGATGTACCTGGAATTTCCACAAATGGAGCTGTCTCTGCCAATCCAGACATAATTGCAGAGCGTCTTGCCAAGCATTATGCTCGCACCTCTGCAGCTGAGAATTACCGCCCTGCCTTTCATCTCCTAAAATAGCGCGTGGAATGGCAACACGTCCCTTTTGCTCCATGCCACTCTAAGCCATATAATGCTCCCTTCAGTGTGTGGGAATTTCTTAGTGCCCTTGCCAACTGTTCTGACACATCCCTCCTCGACTGCATCCATTCACATTCTGAAACATCTGTCAGTGGATTCCCAGTGCCACGTCCTTGCCATCTTCAACCACATCTGGAGCGATGGTGAGTCCCCTTCACAATGGCAGGAAAGTATCATCGTCCCAGTGCTATCATCCTCATCAACTTTCTGTGTAGGCTGCTTGAACATATGGTGAGCCAGCGGTTGTGTTGGCTCATTGATTCTCGGGGCCTTCTGGCTCCATTCCAGGACGGTTTTCACCAAGGATGCTCCACCATCAACAATTTGGTGCACCTGGAGCCTGCCATTCAATTGGTCTTTTCCCTGCACCAACACCTTATTGCCATCTCTTTCGACCTGACAAAGGCCTACAATACCACTTGTCGATGCCACAACCTCGCTACTCAGCATGAATGGGGTCTCCAGGGCCTGCTCCAATTTTTATACAGAACTTTTCATCGCTCCACACTTCCAGAGTTCAAGTCAGTGCTTCCCACAGTGCACCACATATGTAAGAGAATGGGGTCCCACAGGGCTCTGTCCTGAATGTCCTACTGTTTTTAATTGGCATCAATGTTCTCGCATTAGCAGTAGGGTTGTCAGTATCTGCCCTCCTATACACTGATGATTTTTATATTTCCTTCTGCTCCTTTTCTATTGTTGTGTCTCAGTGCCAGCTGCAGGGAGCTATACAGAAGGCACAGTCGTGGACCCTCACTCAACAGCTTTCAATTTTCAGCTGCCAAGTCTTGCATCATGCACTTCTGTCATCTTCATACTGTCCACCCCCGTCCAGAACTTTATCTCGATGACCAACTACTGGATGTAGTGGAGACTTACGACTCTTTGTGACTGATATTCAATGCTCACTTAACTTGGCTTCTCCATCTTTGTTAGTTTAAGGACAAGTGCTGGCAGCATTTTAATATTATTCGATGCCTGAGCCACACCAACTGGGGTGCTGATTGTCGTACACTGCTTCAGCTACACAAAGCCCTTGTATAGTCCCTTATTGACTATGGGAGCTTGGTGTATGATTCAATGTTGTCCTCCGCACTGCATCTGCTGGACCCTATCCTCCACTGTGGAGTTTGGCTCGTGGCAGGAGCCTTCCCAACGAGCCCTCTGAACAGCCTCCTTGTGGAAGCTGGCATTCCTACATTGCAGCTCCAGCAGCAACTACTGCTTGCGAACTATACCACCCACATTCATAGTTCACCTTGCCACCGAAATTACCGTCTCCTTTTCTCTAACATGACAGATGCGTCTCCTGCAAGGCAGCTTAGAACTGGGAATCCCCTCACTGTCCATGTCCGGTAGCTTCTTAATGAACTCAACACTTCCCCTCTATCACCTTTCCTGTGGGTCCACTTATGTACACCTCCATGGTCCTTACCTCAGCCACAGCTTTGGCTGGAGCTGTTGCCCTCCGCTGGCAATTTCTCTCTCTTCTCAGCGAGTTTGAGGGTTCAGAAATAGTCTATACAGATGAATCAATGGTCAACAGTCTTGGTGGCTTTGCTAACACTCAAGCTGGCCATACTGAACAACGCTCCTTGCCGGACGGGTGCAGTGTTTTCACTGCAAAGTTGGTAGCCACCTATTGCACCCTTGAGCATATCTGCTCCTGCGCTGGTGAGTCCTTTGTCATCTGTAGTGACTCCTCAAGCAGCCGAAAAGCTCTTGACCAGTGCTTCCCTCGGCATTCTTTGATAATGACTATCTAGGAGTCTTTTTATGGACATTCAGTAACCTTCATTTGGACCCCAGGACATGCCGGACAACAAACTTGCTGACAGCCTGGCCAAACAGGCTACTGGTAAACCAACTCTGGACATTGGCCTGTAGGAGACTGATCTCCACTCGGTCTTCTACCACAAGTTTTTCACAATCTGGGATACTGAATGACGTAGCCTCAGTACCCCAAACAAACTCCATGTTATCAAGGAAATAACAAATGTGTGGTGGTCATCCATGCGAGCCACTTGCAGGGGCTCTGTTGTCCCGTACCAGTTCTGCATCGGCCATACTTGGCTAACACATAGTCACCTCTTCCATAGCGAGGAGCCATCTCGGTGTCACTGTGGTTCCAATATAACTGTCATCTACCTCTTGTTGAACTGCCCAATTTTAGTCACTCTGTGATGGATTTTTAACCTTACCAGCATCCTGCCTATGGTGTTGGGCGAAAATGCCTCAACAGCCAATTTAGTTTTACATTTTATTTGTGAGGGGTAGTTTTTATTGTACTATCTAAGATCGGGCGTGTGGTCTTCTGTCCCAGGCCTCCAGCCTCCTTCCCTTTTACTTCTTCATCATTTTTGCTTTGCATTTTGTTTGCCTTGTTGTTCGTCTTTTCCCTATGTGTGTTCTTCTCACCTTGTCTTTTATGCTGGCGATTTTAGTATGTTGCAGAGTGGCTGACTCATCCTTTCTTTTGTCCTTATGATCAGCCAGCCCAAGGCATCTGCTATATGATTTTAATACCTTTGCTTTCAGTGTATGTTTAGCTGGCCACTGTGGCCGAGCTTTTCTAGGCGCTTCAGTCCAGAACCGTGGTGCTGCTACGGTCGCAGGTTCGAATCCTGCCTCGGGCATGGATATGTGTGATGTCGTTAGGTTTAAGTAGTTCTAAGTCTAGGGGACTGATGACCTCAGGTATTAAGTCCCATAGTACTCAGAGCCATTTGAACCATTTTTTTAGTGTACATTTCCCCCTTTTGTTCACTTTTTTCATTTTCTCTTTTGGTGTGGTTCCCCATTAGTTTTACTCCCTTTACTTCTCCCAACTCCTTTGTTTTTAATTGTTTTACCTTGAGGCTTGTTTGCTTATGGAAAAAGCTACTAATGAACCTGTAGTTTGGTCCCTTTGTACCCCAATCTAGCCAACCAAAGTGAAGCACATTTTGTTGGATAGCATGCTTAGAAATTGGCGATCAAGCTGTTTCTTGTCCACCGTTTGGTGATGGCCATTCATGTGGGCAGACAGACAGCAAAACATTTGTAAGACTAAAACAGTTTGTGAATAAATAGGTGAAATAAAACTATACAGTTGAAAATCAAAAACTTTTGTAGCATTTTCATTTCAAAGAGTACAGTCCATTTCCTCTCACTTCCTCTATTTTGATTATAGCATGCATCTTTCTGGAATTGTGGAAGAGGCGGCAGGCTGAATTGGCATGGCTCTGGGATCTTTCTGAGAATGAAGAAGACTTCAACCTGCGACCAGAATTTGAAGGTTCTGTCAAGACAAGAAAGTTTAATGTTGTTACTGGTAGGGAAGAACCACATCTCACATTCTGGAACAAATCTGTGCGTCTTTTCACTTCTGCATCTGCTGTTGCATTTATGGTCAGTGAAAGGTAGCTTTCTTCAATAACTATCATTTTATATTTACTCTGATGTTTGAGAAAACTGCAGCATAGTAAAAGAACTGCTTGAAAGAGTACAAACTGGAGGTATGTGTAAAAAGAAGCAAAAACAATAACTGATTTAAGTTTGCAGGGAAACGGCGTAGGACCAATCTCTATTGTGATATTTAAAGCAGAAAAGTCATGAATCAAAGTGAAAGCAAATACCAGTATTCATTATAGACATAAAAGCATGTGAGTGAGTATCCAAGTGTAGACACAAAAGTGAGTGAATATTCAAGTGACAGGAAGATTGGTGTTTAAGTTGCTGTCATTGTCGTAGTGTGATATTTTGACTTGCTGATAGCATACTATTATGACAGTGTTTGTGTGTGTAGAGTCAGAAGGTAGAAAAAGGTTGAATGAAGCAGGGGGGGGGGGGGGGGGAGAATGGTCTTCACAAATTCACAAACAAAAGTGTGTCCTCTCCCACCACACAGACGGATTTACCAATTTAGTATCAGTTTGGAGAAAGTCAGAACATGTGATAGATATTGACTACCAGTAAGGGTACTTAGAGGTATTTACTATGAATTTTTTTTTAATAAAAATGGTGGGCAATGCTTCTCCTTGTAACTAAAAATGTTGGATGGGTCTGGATTCTGAAAGCTTCCAGTGGCACTGTAAATGTTACCCAGAAAAGAGAAAACTACAGAAAATGTGAATGTACAAAGTATTTGTGTGTATCCAAACATTACTTACCTAACAGCAAAATAATGTGCATAAATCTCACACAAGTTATACTCTATGAATTAAGTGTACTATAGGAAGTAGATACTTATCATAAACTGGTAGCATCAGTATGTTTGGTAACAGACAAAATTTTTCAATAGTTTTGATTTCTATTTTGTAAGACTTTGTACCATGTTTCCCGCATTCCTCGCTGTCCATGAAAGCAGTATGAGGTACCCCTCTCCTTCCCTTCCTCCATGTCCATTTCCTCAGTGCACTCTAGGTAGTGGTGCATGCAGTGTGACTTCTGCACAGTCTGACTACCATCATGTTTTTACAGCTACAGTTGACTGTGTCATAACACTATAATTGCCATAGACCTGTCTGGGTAAACAAATCACTGCAATGTATTGGATGCTGGTGTTACATGTATCATTCCTTTTGTGCCCATTGTGTGGAAACCACTAATGCTTCAGACAGCAATGAACATTGTCACTTCCATGGAAAGTGGTTAAATGTATTGTTTTCACTCGAGCCCCATTGATCCCTTGACAGCCACATCTGTGTTAGGTGCTGTTGTGTAGACTGAAGTCTGATAGTCTGGAGTGTTGAGCATCATAACAAGCAAATATCATCTGAGATGATTTTGGACACCACTGGATGCAAAATGGAATGCCAGTGTGGACAGGTACTATATCAGAGAGATACTAGAGCTCAAGGCGTTACTCCTATTTCAGTTAACTCCCAAGTATTATGCTTCATTATGTCAGTTTCCAGCCACTTGTGGAAGGAACAAACAATTATTCTTTGGGGAATGATACATAGCTCTGCATTCCACACCTACATATTCACCGTGTTTTTTAGAGACTATGACTGCAACACATAGATGTTTCACACCATAATGCTTTTTCAAACTCGTATCAATCTAATGTTCTGTAATTCAGTTGTTTCTATATTACCATTTGGCCAATGAGCTGAATAAAATTCATTTCAGTCTAATGTATGTTTCTTCATGCTGCAGTTTTCACAAATATTAGTGTAGTATTTATATAACAACAATGGGATTTTGTGTTGTAATGCAGTTATAACAGTTTACTCATAACTTTTGTTGTGAAAATATTAATTAGAAGCTAAATGTTACTTCACTATGTCTTATTTCTAATTTTAGTAATTTTCATTACTTATTGATTATTCCTTTTTCCAGTTACATCAGTGGTCACCTTAGTCTTCATTTATCTCACTTCGCTTAAACACAGTAATATTTTGCAGTAGAAAATCATTGACTTTGCATTTCAAAATCATGGCCCAGTCTTGTTGAAGTACGTTTCCTGTTTGTTACCAGAATAGGTTAGATGCATTCCAGGGCTATTTCATAAACAAAGCAATAATCAGTTAAACCCCATTCTTTTTCAGTTGTGTTAACACTCTATACTTAACCAGGTTGATAAGCTCTCACAATCTTTCTAACCCGGCAAGACATATTCTGGGAAGGGGGGAGGGCTGTATTATTTTGCAGTGCAAATGTGTTGTTTCCTAGGTATATTAATTTTTCTGCAGAAACTAAACTATCATTATATTACAGTATTCAATTTTTGATGAGCAAGGTGAAACTCTTGACAATACAGTTTGGGGTCTGCTAGCTACAAATTTCAGAGATAATGCTCTTTTGGAAATACTTTCAAACAGATTACAGTTAATTTTCATTCATCCACTGATCATATTCTGAAGATTCCAACAAGAAGGACAGCCTTTCAGATGTGATACAACTCAAGGAATACATTAATAAAAGACAAGCAAGTTACAGAAACTACATCATCACAAAATTTTCACTACAAGGCTTAACACTATTCATGCTTACACCAGCTAAATGTAACCTAGTAAGTTAGAAAGAAGGGTATGATTTTGAAAAATGCTGCTGTCTCCTCAGTTATAATGATCAAACAGCTGCTTATGTACTATTGGTAACTGAATATTAACTTGATCACACTGAAATTTTTGAAAGATAGTAGTAGTAGTAGTAGTAGTAGTTTATTCATCCAGAGACAATTTACATTGCATGGATTTCGTCAAAAAAATACGTAGCATATATATACACACATATAGGGTGAACAATACTATACAAAATACAGATGTGCATAGTAGACTACGTAACATCAGACCACATTGAAATAGCATGTACAACTTTGATTATTTACATTGATGTATGAGAAAGACTTTTTACATGGAATACACAGTTGATATTTAGATATAACACATACAATTCTAGCACTTTTGTACATATTATTTATTTAGATCATAGCAACAGTCAGATAAAAATTACTATTGGCACAGAGTACATAAATATAATTGTTTAGTATGGAGCTATTCCAGGTATTCTTTTACATTCATTAAAAATTTGAATACTGCTTCTTTAAATGAAGACAATTTTTTTATTTCTTTTATCTTTACTCGTAGTTTGTTATACAATCTACTTCCTTGTATGTTTGTTTATTTCTGCGCCAAAGCCTTGTTAACTCTTTTTATATGAATGTCATTGCACTTTCTTGTGTTGTAAGTATGTAGATCCGAGTTGGATTGGAAATTGTTAATATTTTGTTTTACATTAATTACACTTTTCTGTATATAGAGGCATGGTAGGGGTAGAATATTCAGCTGTTTAAATAATTGCTTTGAAGGAGTTAGCCTTGAACTGTTGGTAATTATTCTAACAGCTCGTTTTTGTAGATTGAAGATGGTTTTGAGATTTTTCTTACTATGACCCCAGAAGATGAGGCCATAGGTAATAGCAGAATGTATATAAGCAAAGTAAACAGCTCTGCTACATTCCCTACAACATAAAAAGCTAATAACGCATAAAGAAAAGCAGAGCTTAACTTATGTGAGAGATACAGGATATGGGATTTCCAGTCTAAATTTTCATCTATATGTACACCTAAGAATTTTGTGGTAGCAACTCTCACAATTTCTTTATTTTGTATTCTGAGATCTAGATCAGAGTGTGACTTTGCTTTCCTGTAATGGATATAATTAGTTTTAGAGATATTTATGGTTAATTTGTTCACTTCAAACCAATTTCGCAAATATTCTATAACTCTGGTTGCAGATGTTGGCAATTCCCGGTTTATGTCAGTTAGTACAATGTTTGTGTCATCCGCAAACAGGGTTATATGAGTACCATTTACTGGAATCTTGATATCATTTATGTAAAGAAGAAATAGGAGAGGTCCTAGAACACTCCCCTGCGGTACCCGTATTGGCACAGTCTGAATATCCGATCTGTAAACAATACTTTGGTTTTTACTGTTTGTTGTTGCAATTTCTACTACCTGTTTCCTATTATGGAGATATAACTGAAACCACTTTTTAGCTACTCCTCGTATACCGACATATTCTAATTTGTCCAGCAGGATATCATGTTGGACAGTATCGAATGCCTTTGAGAGGTCCAAATTTATTCCTATTGTACTGTTGTTCTTATCTAGCCCCGTTACAATATTTTCAATGAATTGAGTGATGGCTGACTCTGTACTCATTCCTTTGCAGAAGCCGTGTTGGTTTACAGACAATAGATTGAATTTCTCGAGGTAATTTGTAATTCTGTTTTTCATGACTGTTTCTATTACTTTTGAAAATACCGATAATAAATCTATTGGTCTATAGGTTCCCACTTCATGTATATTGCCCTTTTTTATACAATGGTTTTACTTTTGCAATTTTTAATCGTTGTGGAAAGACAGTTTCTGAAAATGATATGTTTATGATGTGTGTGAGTGGGTCTGATATGACACTAGCACATCTCATCATGACTGAGCAAGGTATCTCGTCAATCCCTGAGGACATTTTATTCTTCATTGTTTTTATTATTTGATTAACTTCCAATTTGTTTGTGGGAGGTAGCAATAATGAATTCACACTTTGTTCTTCTGGGATTGATGTTCTACTCATCTTAGAACAATTTTTATGCGGATTGATTGGACTATTTATGAAGTAGTCATTAATGTAATTTGCTAAAGTACGATTTCTGACTAGCACACCTTGATCATCTTTTAAAACAAAGTCATCTGGATTTCTAACATTTTTGCTTGGGCCTATTTCTTTTTTTACTACATTCCATATAGCTTTTGATTTGTTTGCTGACCCAGCAATTACACTGTCATTGTGCATTGTCTTGGCTTTTTTGATCACCTTCCTGTAAATTTTCTTGTATGTCTTAACATAATCTGTGAAGTGTTCATCTTTGTTATCTTTTTTGAGTTGACTGATATGTTTTAGTGTTTGACTAGATACTCTAATAGCAGGTGTTATCCACTGGCTTGTGTTCCTAGGCATGACATTGATCTTTGTGAGCTTTTTTGGGAAACACATCTCAAATAGGGACATGAATGTACTAGAAAAAGCATTGAAAGATTCCTCGGTTGTAGTTTGTGCAAAGACATCTTCCCAGGTTTCATTAGCTAACAACTGGATGAAAGTATTTACTTTTTCTGTATAGAAGTACCTTTTGTATCCCCACTTATATTTTACTGCCTTGGGGATAGAGTAATTTATGTATGTTAATAGTGTATTGTGATCCAAAAGACCTAACATTTTGAATCATGTGCCATAGAGTTAAAAACTTAGGAGAAGAGTGAAAAACTAGTTGTCATTACAGTATATAGATCTCCACTGGGTGACAAAAACATATTCTTCAAAAAAATAGAAGCAGCATTAAACACTTTTTATAGTAATGAAGTGAAATTATTTTTATGTGGAGATTTTAATATTAACCTGTTAATTGAAAGTGATGTAAAAAGACAGCTTTTGAGTATACTCAGCAGCTTCCACATGAAACCACTCTTTACAGATGCCACCAGAATAACAGAACTGTCATCTTCTCTTTTAGACAATATTTTCTCAAATATGGAGAATGGTATCACTGAGCCACTAAACGTAGTTACCAGCTTTTGTAACAGCAGAGGCCTGTTTGTAGTACACTACTACTTTCTGTGCAGGTTGTAGGACTAATGAACACTGTTACTTGCCATGCATGTAAATTTAATCTTTGAATCCAGAAAATCATATCAAAGGAATACCACACAAGATAATAATAAATTATGAGACTCAAATGCTGGCCAATCTTTAGTTTTATGAGGCAAGATGTTTACTACTGCCAATAAACACACATAAAAGTAAAAGTGATGACACAGTCCTAGCTTTTGGAACTGTTAGTTCCTTCTGCAGGAAGGAGAAAGGGATAGGTTGTGGGATATTAAAAGAAAGGGCAAATCACTCAGGTCCCAAGATGAAGGGGATCTACCTGTAGGGGTGTTGAAGTTTACACTATCAAGCACACTGTCATTAGAAGCATTAGAACTTTTGTTTCACCTGAGGAGATAACATCTCCAAGTTTATACTCAAGCAGGACCAGTATATCATCTGTGTTAGAAGAAATACTGGAGGTTGGTGCAGACCAATTCACTGGCCACTACTAGAGTCATAAGCAAGCATCTTTGCAAATTCTCAAGTACTTGTTCAAAAAGTATCCAACTTAATTTTTTGTTGTTGTAACAAACAATGGTATCAGGATATTTGCATTCTCTGTATTTGTATGCATATATAGTGTGCATGCTGATTTTTTCCACAACTGCAGAAACAGCCAGTTGCTGGCTAGACATTGACAAATGAACACATGGATTGTTTATTGCATAAACAGCACTGATTGGTGTCCTGGCCAGAATGAAAGTAGCACTGTTGTTAGATTTCTCCACCCTTTGAAAATGTACACCATTATTCCCTTGTTCATGGGCATTCTCTTTCATGCCATGTGATTGTGATTTTCGTGTTATAAAGAGGAAGATTCACACACCAGCCAGAATCTGTTCACTGTGAATACATAGAATTAATTAGGACTAGATTTCAGAAAAGGGAAGACATTGTGCAGAATTTGACAGAGTTGGTGCACACTGTACAAAAAGAGACTTTCCAGTGATACTTCCAGTAGTAGCAGCATCTACAGCTATAATCTGCAAACCACTATGAGGTGCATGACAGAGAGTACATCCCACTGTACCAGTTATTAGGGTTTCTCCTGTTCCATTCATGTATGGGGTGAGGGCAGTATGATTTTGTGAATACCTCTGTGTGTGCCATAGTTATTCGAATCTTATCCTCACAACTCCTATGTGAGCAATACATAGGAGGTTATAATGTATTTCTAGAGTAATCATTTAAAGCCGGTTCATGAAACTTTGTTAACAGATGTTCTTGGGATAGTTTTCATCAGTCTTCAAGAATCTTCCAGTTCAGGTCCTTCAGTACCTCTGTGACACTCTCTCATGGGTTAAAAAAAAAACCTGTGACCATTTGTGCTGCCCTTCTCTGTATACATTCAAAATCCCTTGTTAGTCCTACTTGGTACAGATCCCACACACTTAGCAATATTCTAGAACTGGTGGCATGAGTGATTTGTAATCAATCTCCTTAGTATATTGATTTCACTTGACCAGTATCCTACCAATAAACTGAAGTCTACTACCTGGTTTACTCATGACTATGCCTATGTGATCCTACAAAGTATTACACCCAGGTATTTCTATGAGTTGGCCGATTTCAAGAGTAGTTCCTTGGTATTATAATCATAGGATACTACATTCTTTTGTTTTGTGAAGTGCATGATTTTATATTATTGAACATTTGAAGCAAATTGCCAGTCTCTGCACCCCTTTAAAATCTTATCAAGATTGGACTGAATATTTACACAGCTTGTTTCAGATAGTACTTCATTACAGATAATTGCATCACCTGCAAAAAGCCTGATTTTACTATTAATATTGTCTGCATGGTCATTAATGTATAGAATGAACAGCAAGGATGGGGGGTGCAACACCTGATGTTACCTTTGCATCTGACAATAACTCTGCATCCAAGATATCATGTTGCATCCTCCCTCCCAAAAAAAACCTCAATCCAGTCACAAATTTCACTTGACACTCCATATGATCATACTGTGGTGTGATACTGAGTTAAATGCTTTTCATAAATCAATAAATACAGCACCTACCTGATTGCCTTGATCCAAAGTTTTCAGTATGTCATGTGAGAAAGATGGAAGTTGGGTTTCACATGATCAATGTTTTCGAAATCCATGCTGGTTGGCATTCAGGAGGTCATTCTGTTCAAGATATCTCACCATGTTTGTGCTCAGAAGATGTTTTAAGATTCTACAACAAATTAATGTCAAGGATATTGGATGGTAGTTTTGTGGATCACTTCTACTACCCTTCTTGTAGATGGGTGTCATGTGTGCCTTTTCCAAGAACTGGCCACTGTCTTTTGTTCAAGGGATCTTTGATAGATTATAGTTGAAAATGAGCTAACTCAGCAGCAAATTCAGTATATAATTTGACAGGGATTCCATTGAGCCATAGAGTTTTGTCCAATTTTGACGATTTCAACTGTTTCTCAATACCACTGACACTAATACTTATTTCATTCATCTTTTCAGTGGTATGAGGATTAAATTGGGGAAAATTCTCCTAGCTTTTCTTTTGTAAAGGAACATGTGAAACTGGTCTTAAGCATTTCAGCTTTTTCTTTGCTACACTCAGTTTCAGTTACTGTCTCATTCACTAGGGATTGGACACTAACTTTGGTGCCTCTAACAGTCTTTACATGCAACCAGAATTTTTTTGGGTTATGTGAAAGATCACTTGACAACATTCTGCTGCAGTAGTCACTGAAGGCATCACACCTTGCTCTCTTGACAGCCAAACACATTTCATTCAGCATCTCTCTATCTATAGCCATTCACATTGTTTTACACATATTATGCAGTAATGTCTGATATTTACAGTGACTGTATACCATGGAGTTTTCCTGCCATTATGAACTGTTCTACTGAGTACATAGCTATCCAGTGTATGGTCAAATATTCCCTTAATCTTGAGACAGAGTTCCTCTATGTGGTTTACTGAACATATATGCCTTTCCACTTAGTTTAGTTGTTCTTTGTACTTTGGTATTCACTGTTGGCACAACCACGCAATGTCAATGATGCCAGTTTTGATGTGGACATCATCAAAGATGTAAAGTCTGTTTGTTGCCATCAGGTCCAATATAAAAACCATCATGAGTGGGCTTCCTAACTATCTGTTCTAGAAAGTTTTCAGAGAAGGCATTTAGTAAAGTTTCACAGGATGTCTTATCATGCCCACCACTAACAAAACTGTAATTTTCCCAATTAACTGTTGGATGATTTAAGTCTCCATTGATGATTACAGTATGATTGGGGAACTTACATACAAGTGAACTAATGTTTTCTTTAAAGTTGTTGGTCACATCAGGAGATGAGTCTGGTAGGTGATAGAAGGATGCAGTTATCGTTTTATGCCCACCCCTGACACTGAGTCTTGCCCAAACAGTTTCACATACTGCTGGAATTTCTACCTCATGAACTTGAGTTTCTTGTCTACTGTGACAAATCCACCCCATCTATTTCCCATGTGCCTATATTTTTGGTATACATTGAAATTCTCCCCAAGAATCTCACTGATTTCAATTTCAGGTTTCAACCAGCTTTCTGTACCTAGTATGATGTGATCTTCACTGCTTTTCATGAGCACTTCAAACTCTGGCACGTTTTTGCAAATGCTTCAGCAGTTTACCATTAGGACTTTAATGCTCTTTATCTGTGGGAGGCATTTCTTTCAATCGTACACTGATACTTCTGGATTTCGTACGGCTATCATTGTCTGGATCAGATGCACCCCACACACAGTTAGCTATGCGAGTAACAGCCTCTGATGTTTAGTGCACACCTGACCCATTTAGGGGGACCATACAGTTCTCAACCCTATTGTGCAAGTCCAGGAAGTCAGAACCTAGTTTGCAGCCCTTCCACTAGACCCAGAACCAAAGGCTCACGATCAGTTCTCAGAACAATGATGCAAATTGTGAGCTTCATTAAAACTCTATGTGCAAGGCCGGTCTTCTCAACCTTCTCTGTCAGTTGCTGGAATGATCCAAGAATGAAGTCAGAGCCCAAATGACAGGCACCACAATTTGCAGTTGGTTGCAGCCTGTTACCTCAGTGGGTGCTGGAAACACCTCTTCAGTATGTTGAATGAGGCCCCCAGGCATATACACTGAGTACACCTGGTGTCCTTGCCTGCCCCTTCCTGCCATTTTCCTAAGGGGTACCACCGTTCACCATATGTCTGAACTACTGATGGTTAGTAGACCTGTACCCTTTTGCATGTGCATCCTCTTCACACCAGACAGAACAGGTTTCCCCATAACAGGCGAAGTGAGTCCCACTGGCTCAGATTCAGCTGCAGTGAAAGACAGCATCTCAAACCTGTTGATTAGGGGATCAGTACCACACCTCAAGTCATCCCTTGTTCATGTCCACCCTGTACAGGATGCCTAGATTTACCACCAACCACCAGCAGCATACATTGGCTCCACATTATGCCACCCCAAAACAGCGTGGATCTCCACCTTGCTGCACTCACTGGACAGTGTATCTGATCGGGTTGCCTCCAAACACGTCTCCAACAATTGTCTGGTTGAAGGCATATACCACACTCATTGGTGAAAAGAACATGATCCAATCCTGAGCTGTCCATTCAGTGTGTTGTTGGGCCCATCTGTTCTGCGCTGCATGGTGTTGTGGTTGCAAAGATGGACCTTGTTGGGAGTGAAGTTGAGCATCATGCAGTCTATTGTGCAAAGTTTGATTCATAACATGACATCCTGTGGCTGCACAAAAAGTGTTATTCAACATGGTTCCATTGCTGTCGGGGTTCGTCCGAGCCATAATCTGTAGGTAGAGGTCATCCACTGCACTAGTAGCCCTTGGGCAGCTCGAGTGAGGCATGTCATTGACAGTTCCTGTCTCTCTGTATCTCCTCCATGTCCGAACAACATCGCTTTGATTCACCCCGAGACACCTGGACACTTCCCTTGTTGAGAACCCATCCTGGCACAAAGTAACAATGCGGATGCGATTGAACCATGGTATTGACCATATGGGCATGGTTGAACTACAGATAACACAAGCCGTGTACCTCCTTCCTAGCGGAATGGCTGGAACTGATCGGCTGGTGGACCCCCTCCGTCTAACAGGTGCTGCTCATGCATGGTTGTTTACATCTTTGGACACGTTTAGAGACATTTCTGAACACTCAAAGGGACTGTGTCTGTGATACAATATCCACAGTCAACGTTTATTTTCAGGAGTTCTGGGAACCAGGGTGATGCAAAACTTTTTTTGATGTGTGTAGTTGTTAGCAAACTCGAAAACAGAGCTAATTCAGATAATACATATGGTTACTCCTAATAAAGGGGAAACTAGATAGAAGGCAATATGTTGGTCAGAAAATCTGCTACAGTAACTAAATCACAAGTTCCGATGTACTACAAGTTACTTATAGATTATGCAAAAGACATGCTGGTTTCCAAAAATTCTAAAAAATGCATGTTTATTTGATTTTATTTATAATGAAGTACAGGGGTGATGTATTCTTTGCCAGAACTGTGAGCCACAAACGCTGATTTGTCATGAAATAAATTATGTATCCAAAACACTTGTACTGGTAACTTACAAATATATAGTTTTGTAAGCACTCAAAAATTCTATTTCTCATGTAATCGTACAATGAAATTAAAGAACAGTTGTTTTGAAGAAGGATAGACCATCTCTTCACAAAAAAATTTAAAACCATAAATAAGTGCAAGCCTACAATTTAGAATAACAGAACGAGTTTATCATGGCACTCATAAATGTTTGAAATTTCTCAATAAATCACAATACAAATGGATATTTTTGGGAGAGGTGTTTAGAAGCTGAAGGTGACTAGCATCAAACAATTGTATCTGAATAAAGATTGATTTTATAAATAAAAGTTCATATTTTGAAACTGTTAATGGTCTAAAGAAAATTATAACTACTGAGAGAAACTGTGATGCTATGAAATTCATTCCACTTCTGTCTGGTTGCAGTGATGGTTAACGATACAAGATATAAATGGTGTACAGATTTACTTGTGAGAATTGGCACTTGCAAAGACCATATACACAGGTGATAAAACACCCATATGAGAAGAACCATAACAGTCATGTGATGCACAAAGAAGCTGATTGTCTGGTTACAAGGCACGTTCAAAACTATTACAGAAGATAAACTTTCAAAAGTTGTTATAGCATTGGATCATCAATAGAACACCATATGATCCTATATTTTACCCAAATGGCTGTAACAAGAGGCATCAGAAATGAGTATAGAATGAAGAATAAAATATATTGTCACTAACTGGTGGCAGAAATTGTAGACATATAAACTAAGAAGTACCTGCAGAACACTGGTTCATGAAGAGGAGTGCTGCGAGGAGGTTATATGCAATAACTATTTGTATGAAGTACAGGCAGCCACTCACCACATAAATGAAGTGTTACACAAATGACTTTTAAAGTCCTCATCTACAAGATGAGTCATTATGTCTATTCTTTCCATTATCTGTGCTCCGTCCATGAGTTTCCAGAATCATATTACTTTGACAATGATTAACCATGGTTGTTAAGGAAATACATACTTGAGAGAAAACAGACATTGCAAGTTGTGAATGCAGAGATGTGGAGGGCAAAAATCACATTGGTTTTGGTTGCTACTTGAAGAAAATGAATATAGATAATCTCTTGAAACAGCTTTATGGTTTGCTTGTCAAAATGTCCTTACTGTTCACAGCTCTTTTAACAACAGAAGATTTAAGAATCTGCAAATTCTTCTTCAATTTCATAATGATCTGGGTGTCTCAGTATTACGCTGGATGAACCAGCATTTTACTCACCAGTCTTAGTGAAATGATTTTATGTTTAGAAATGAGGTTTAGTTGTTACTTGTCAGAATACAAGTGTAACCAATTTGAGAGTCACAAAATACAAATAATAATTTTGATGACACACCATTGTAACATCATGACATCCTTAAATCAATTCATTCTAACAACTGGAAATGTCATTACTGAATACAACTTTGGTCCAAATAAGGTTCATTTCATGCCACAATATGTAACCTGTCTTTTTGAGATGTTACAGACATGAGAATAGTTAAAATCGGTCTGTCTTGTACACAAGCAAAGCTGTTTTTGTCATAATTACACAACCCAGAGGCAATTCTACATATGCAGTTGAAATCAAATATCTTCTTCCTTTGTAGTATGTTGCTGTCTTGATCCATACATGAGTACCTACTTCTAAGTAAATGAGATTACATTTGTCTTGATTGAATTACTTTCACTATAAAGGAGCACATTTTTATACTGCTGGTAATAAATTGCTTCATCTTGCACAGTTTTAGACATTTCACTATAATGGATATAAATATTACCTTCCTTGCCTAGAATTTCTTGATTTCACCCATAGTCCCAATGAGATAATTTTATTTTTCAGAATGAGTTTTAGTTGCTGCTTGTCATTATACAAGTATACCCAATTTGAAAGTCACAAAATAGTAATAATAATTGTGATGACACACCTTTGTACCATCATAACATCATTAAATGTGCTCATGCTAGCAAATGGAAATGCAATTGATGAAGTAAAACTTTGGTCCAAATAAGAAGGATCATTTCATGCCACATTATGTAACTTATCATTTTGGGGTGTTACTGACATGAGAATAATTAAAATAAGCCTGTCTTGTAGTATACAAGCAAAGCTCAGTTGTTTGAAAATAGCCAACTTTATATACTGAGATGAAATCAAATATCTTCTGCCTTCATAGTATGTTGCTGTCTTGATCCACGCAGAAGTACCTATTACACTCTTTGAGATAATGTTTTTGTAACTGAAGAAAGAAACTATTTTAACAAGGTGATGCATATTTTGCCTTTTTTTATTACAGATCTCTCCATCAGAGCTCCTGCTTCTAAGTAAATGAGATTACATTTGTCTTCGTTGAACTACTTTCACTAGGCACATATTTGTACTGCTGATGACAAATGTCACCATCTTGTACATTTTAAAGTATTTTGTTATAATTATATGATCACATGCACATTAACCTGTTACAGGTAGCAGTGGCTGTGACTGCAACTCTTGGTGTAATTGTCTACAGACTGTCTGTTGTAACAGCAATTTATGCTGCTGGTGGTTACATAAAAAAATACTCAAAACTGATTACTTCTGCTACAGCCTCCCTTATAAATTTGGTTGTCATAATGCTTTTGACACAGGTAAGAATAAGAAACATTTAAGTGTGAATTGCAAAGTAATCATGCAGGTGTAGATGTAAATTACTTCAGTGTATTAAACTGATTGCAATTATTGTAGGAGCGTTAGCTAGGTGCTTAACTTAATGTTGTTTTGTTGTTGTTGTATGTGTGTTGCATAATGCTGTTTCGTTGTTGTTGTTGTGGTGGTGGTGGTGATGGTGGTGGTGGCAGCGGCAGTGGTGGTGGTCTTCGGACTGATTAGATGCAGCCCTCTGTGCTAGTATATCCTCTGCAAAACTCTTATCTCTCAAGAACTACTGAAACCTACATCCATTTGAACCTGCTTACTGTATTCATACATAAGTCTCCCTCTAGAATTGTAATCTCCACACTTCCCTCCATTAACAAATTGACTGTTCCTTGATGCCTCAGAATGCATCCTGTAAAATAGTCCTTTTTTCTAGGCATGTTGTGCCATAAATTTCTTTTCTTCCCAGTTTGATTCAGTAGCTCCTCATCTGCTATCTGATGTAATCCTCTAATCTTCAATTCGGAATTCTTATCTGTAGCACCACATTTCAAAACCTTCTATTCTCTTCTTGTCTTAACTGCTTATCATACACTGTTAACTACCATAAAAGGCCACACTTCACATAAATACCTTCATAAAATACTTCCTAACATTTAAATTTATATTAGATGTTAACAAATTCCACTTTCTCAGAAATGCTTTTTGTTACGTTTGTCAGCGTACATTTTATGTCGTCTCCAAATTGGCCATAATCAGTTACCTTACTGCCCAAAATTCATATATTTCTTTTTGTAACTCACTTCGTAATCTGAATCCCTCAGCATCACCTGATTTAATTCTACTACATTGCATTACTGTTGTGTTATATTTGTTGCTGTTCATCTTATAGCCTCTTTTTAAGATGCTATCCATGCTGTTCAACTGCTCTTCCAAGCCCTTTGCCATCTCTGATAGAATTACAATGTCATTAGCAAACTTGTCTCACTTCCTTCTCAGGTATTCTTTTAATGTCATGTTCTGTGACTCTTATAACTGCAGATTACTTTATATACAAGTTGCAAATAACCTTTCACTCCCTGTATTTTGTTCTTGCTATCTTTAAAATGTTGAAGCCCACAGTCCAGTCAACATTGTCAGAAGCTTTCTCTAAATGTACAAATGCTATAAATGTGGGTCAGCTTTTCTCCAACCTATCTCTTAAGATAAGACATGAAGTCAGTATTGCCTTTCATGTTCCTATATTTCTTTAGAAGCCAAACTCATCTTCTCCTACATCAACAGGTTCCATCCTCCCAAGAGTAATATAACTAGACCTGACCAAAAAGTTGTCACCAGAACTCTCACCACAGAACGGGTCGTCAGGTTTTGTGAGACCTTCACTGACAGAGATTGGTTTGGCCAATGCTATGGTGACACACATTTTACTTTAAGTCAAGGTTTGTCAGAAAAAATGATAGGTTCTTTTAAAGCATTTTGTATATGAATTTGATGAAATAAATTCAAAATAATCGACAAAGGCTTCAGAAATCAGTATACCAACAGACAAAAATCCATGATATACTAAAACTCCATCTGAACAGGCCTTGAAGACCCAATGGTACTAACTGTCTGCCTTGCCATCCTCAGCCCATAATGAAAGGAAACTATATTTTCACTGTTCATGCAGTAAAACTTCAGCATCATACAAGACGTTTTACTTTATTACTTCTTTACTACTAACTCTAGTCACAACACATTATGCCAGTGGCAGATACAGAAAAACCTCAAGGAGGGGGCGCTAAAGATATCTTGAGCTACCTTTACATTTACCGTAATAAAAAATAAGCAAGTCACTTGCAAAGTTTAAGAAAGTTTTATTTAAACTGATTATACACAAATGCAAGACAATGCCATATTCTGATATAAAAAAGTTACAATTGTGGTTCTCTTCCTTAAAATGATAAATTCTATGTGCCTATTCTTCCTGGCAAATTGGTTAATTACATTGCTAACAGGACAATCAATATCAGGGTGAGTGTTCAACAGAGCTAAACCATTAAGTAGATCCTCCTTCATTGTCAACCTCAGCCATGTCTTTGTACGCTGCAATGTTGTAAAACTTCTTTCAGCTGTAGCAATAGATGCAAGTAGACAAGCAAATATTTTGTACAGCATGTGAAAAGTAAGATAGTCAGGTCTAGGACAATAATAGATTCACGATCATTAAAGGCCTTTATGCTCATATTATGAGTTGGATATGGGAAACTGTTGTTACATTATTAGTACAAATATTGTTAGCAGTCTCATAACAATATTTTTACTGAGAAGTTACTGTTGTTGTTGTTGTTGTTGTGGTCTTCAGTCCTGAGACTGGTTTGATGCAGCTCTCCGTGCTACTCTATCCTGTGCAAGCTTCTTCACCTCCCAGTACTTATTGCAACCTACATCCTTCTGAATCTGCTTAGTGTATTCATCTCTTGGTCTCCCTCTACGATTTTTACCCCCCACGCTGCCCTCCAATACTAAATTAGTGATCCCTTGATGCCTCAGAAAATGTCCTACCAACCAAACCCTTCCTCTAGTCAAGTTGTGCCACAAATTTCTCTTCTCCCCAATTCTATTCAGTACCTCCTCATTAGTTAGGTGATCTACCCATCTAATCTTCAGCATTCTTCTGTAGCACCACATTTTGAAAGCTTCTATTCTCTTCTTGTCTAAACTATTTATCATACATGTTTCAATCCCATACATGGCTACACTCCATACAAATACTTTCAGAAATGACTTACTGACACTTAAATTTATACTCGATGTTAACAAATTTCTCTTCTTCAGAGACACTTTCCTTACCATTGCCAGTCTACATTTTATATCCTCTCTACTTCGACCATCATCAGTTATTTTGCTCCCCAAATAGCAAAACTCCTTTACTACTTTAAGTGTCTCATTTCCTAATCTAATTCCCTCAGCATCACCCGACTTAATTTGACTATGTTCCATTATCCTCATTTTGCTTTTGTTGATGTTCATCTTATATCCTCCTTTCAAGACACTGTCCATTCCGTTCAACTGCTCTTGCAAGACCTTTGCTGTCTCTGACAGAATTACAATGTCATCGGTGAACCTCAAAGTTTTTATTTCCTCTCCATGGATTTTAATACCTACTCTGAATTTTCTTTTGTTTCCTTTACTGCTTGCTCAATATATATATATATATAGAATAACATTGGGGAGAGGCTACAACCTTGTCTCACTCCCTTCCCAACCACTGCTTCCATTTCATGTCCCTCGACTCTTATAACTGCCATCTGGTTTCTGTACCAATTGTAAATAGCCTTTTGCTCGCTGTATTTTATCCCTACCACCTTGAGACTTTGAAAGAGAGTATTGCCGTCAACATTGTCGAAAGCTTTCCCTAAGTCTGTAAATGCTAGAAATGTAGGATTGCCTTTCCTTAATCTATTTTCTAAGATAAGTCATAGGGTCAGTATTGCCTCACGTGTTCCAATATTTCTGCGGAATCCAAGCTGATCTTCCCCGAGGTTGGCTTCTACCAGTTTTTCCATTCGTCTGTAAAGAATTCACATTAGTATTGTGCAGCCATGACTTATTTAACTGATGGTTTGGTAATTTTCACATCTGTCAACACCTGCTTTCTTTGGGATTGGAATTATTATATTCTTCTTGAAGTCTGAGGGTATTTCACCTGTCTCATACATCTTGCTCACCAGATGGTACAGTTTTGTCAGGACTGGCTCTCCCAAGGCTGTCAGTAGTTCTAATGGAATGTTGTCCACTCCTGTGGCCTTGTTTCAACTTAGGTCTTTCAGCGCTCTGTCAAACTCTTCACGCAGTATCATATCTTCCATTTCATCTTCATCTACATCCTCTTCCATTTTCATAATATTGTCCTCAAGTACATTGCCCTTGTATAGACCCTCTATATACTCCTTCCACCTTTCTGCTTTCCCTTCTTTGCTTAGAACTGGGTTTCCATCTGAGCTCTTGATAGTCATACAAGTGGCTCTCTTTTTTCCAAAAGTCTCTTTAATTTTCCTGTAGGCAGTATCTATCTTACCCCTAGTGAGGTAAGCCTCTACATCCTTACAATTTGTCCTCTTGCCATCCCTGCTTAGCCATTTTGCGCTTCCTGTCGATCTCATTTTTGAGACGTTTGTATTCCTTTTTGCCTGCTTCATTTACTGCATTTTTGTTACTATGAATTATTATTATTAATACATCACAATCAACTGGTCACACTCACCCTTGATTAATCTTCACACTTGCACGTGCTACAACTAGGACTTTTTACTTATTCATTCTTCAGTCTTAATATTTCTGCTTTTGAATGTAAACTATCTTCCTATTCCACGAATAGTCCATATGTATAACGCTGTGTATCAAAGGTTCTCTGTACTACAAGAAAACTGTAGAATATTCACTAATTTTCTCAAACAAATGCCAGAGAGAATAACGTATCGAGATCACTAGAATGGCCACGACTTTTCTCGTAGATATGTGTTAGCTTTCTATGTGTCAGACAGAAATGTATAAAGTATGATGAAGTGGATGTGCATGCTACATAGGAAAATGCAACTACTCGATAACTCTATTCAGACCAGTCGACTGATGAAAGAATTGAATGAATAGCATGCAGGCTGACTGGCGGGAGTTGCATGGGTGGCAATGCAGGTGGCCCTGAAAGGCAGGGGTAGGGGGTGGGGGGGGGGGGGAGGGGGTCGGTGGCACGTGCCCACCCCTGATATGTATCCACCACTGCATTATGCATCATATAGTATCCACATATACTACTGAACGTGATTGCAAAAGTACAGGATGGAGCAGAGGAAACACATGTTTTTTAACTCAGCAACCATTGGCAGACAACTCAGTCAATGCAAGTTCAGTCGCTATGGAGTGTTGGAGCATAGACGATCATGTGTTCACAGTCAGACAGTTCAGAAACAATGATTCTGTGGTCACAGTTTGATGTCTTTTCTGTCAAAAGTTTAGCGTTGGACATTGAGATACAGTCTCACATTGAAACACTGTACTCTGAGGGGTGGCAGCATTTAGGTGTACTGGAACTCTGATGAAAAACAAACCATTTGGTATTCCTCATTCAGTTTGAACTCCAGGAAATGTAGATAGAGTGAGAACATTATCTGCTAGGTGACAGGCTGTATTGCTGTGTGTGCCACATTGTTTGCTTCATCATATGTCACACAATGATCTGAGATTTCACTCATACAAAATAATTATTGTCCAGAAGCTAAGTGAGATAGATTTTGTGCAGTGCAGAAAACTTTGTGGCATAATGGATGCTATTCTTAATGGAAAATGCAGATGTCTCACTGTTATGAGTGATGAAGCCGATTTTCATCTGAATGGGTATGTTAATGTACAGAAATGTTGGCACTGGGCATCTGATAACCCACATGCACTACACCAGAAACTTCTCCATAGCTCAAAAGTAAAATCTGGTGTGGTATCTTCAAGATAGGGATTGTTTGACCTTACTTTCTTGAAGACGGAGAAACCACAGTTACTATGACATTAGCATGCTACATCAAAATGTTAAACAACTTTCTTCATCCAGGATTTGAAAGGCATAAAGTGAACATGAGAGAAATGTGGCTTCAACAGGATGGTGCCGCAGCTCACATGGCGAGAGCATCCATGGAAAGAATTCAACAAACGTTCACAGGACGTCATTTCACAATATGGTTATGTTCCTTTGGCGCCACACTAACCCAGTCTATAAATCTGTCTCTTTTTTTTTGTGGTCTCTTTGAAACTGAGAGTGCATGTGAAAAAGCTCTGCACAATCGATATTCCAAAGGTTTCCATTTATCAGGAAATTGAAGCTGTACTGAATGAAATGTTGGAGAGAGCCATGTGTAACTTTCAGGAGAGGATCCAAACTTGTGTCTGGCTAGAAGAACATCATCTCAACAACATTATTTTCTGAACCTAATTAAGGTATGTAGATTTCAGAAATGCAATAAAAGTACTACAGGGTGGGACAAGTAAAACTGGCATGGTGAACAGAGTTCCAGAGTACAAAGAAGCATAGTAAACAAAAGGAAATATATTACTAACCTGACTATACTAGATATTGAAAGTTACCACCATTCATCTCTGTGCACTTTTGGGCCCTAGTCAGCAAGCTGCTGAAGATAGATCGAGGCTGGACTGCTGGGATTGCTGCAGTCTCGTCCGAAAAATTGTGCTGCAGTTCTTGTTGCAATACACCTTAGACTTGAGGGCTCCCCACACAGAGTAATCGCACACTGAGAGATCGTGTGACCTGGGTGGCCTGAAGATTGTGTAAATGTGCTGCAAGGTTTGGCTGACTGTATGGGAAGTTGCTCCAGCCTGTTGGAAGACAGTTAATTTTTGAACATCTACTATAGTCAGATTATTTCTGTATTTATTTTCATCTGCTGTGTTTCTTTGTACCTTGGAACTCTGTTCTCTGAGTCACTTTCATTTGCCCCACCCCGTATTTTTGAATGCAAGATTTTTTATATACGTTCAGGAGGTATGATGTCGTAAACATTGAGATGTATGGAAAGCTAGGTTTTCTTATATATATTATATATTTTATATTATGAGATTATGCACTGTTTTTTCTGTCACAAGTACTCACCACCAAACAACAACCCAAAATGCTTAAACTGTTGCCAGTTAAAGAATTAAAATAGGTAGAAAAGACCCATCCCTATAATAACTACAAGGCTCAAAGAAATTTAAAAATAGGTCTAAGCATAATGAACTATAAGTGGCTGCACTGTCACAACATTTGTTGCAGTTTACTCATATGACATTTCTGCCATGATTGGTACTTGCCCCTGAAGACAACCCCACCAAGTGATATGGTTGCTGAATTTGAGGTGTCACCTAATGGGAGCATGTTCCCGTACTGTCTGTTGGGCTGCCCAAATCGCTGTCATGCCATTATTCAAGAGTTAATACAGCACAAAAATGTGGAAGTTATTAACTTAATTTTTATTTTGCTTTTCCATCTTTTTATTTCTTATTTTAAATATTTATGTTGCAGATGTACACATCGTTATCAAGAGTTCTCACTAACTTGGAAAACCCCAGAACAGCTGGAGAGTATGAGAAGAGCATTACATTTAAAATATTTGTCTTCCAATCAATCAACTTCTATGCTTCTCTCATATACATAGCATTTTTTAAGGTACAGAGTATTATAATTCTATGTGTCACCAATTTTACATGAAAGAATTGAAAAATGATTAGTAATAGGTCATTAAATCATATGAGTAAAATTGCCATAGCCACATAATAACCATAGCATAGTAACTCCATTGAAAATGCTACATACAATTAATTTCATTTATTGCTGTCATGTGCACCATCTTTATTTTTCCTTTGTTTAAGGAAGGTCTGTAGTAGATAGTAAATGTAAGATGTAAACTCAAATAATGCTGTCATAAACCGAGAGATTGGTTTTGACAGTGCAGTATGTTTATGCATGATTCTATTGGAGTTGGTAAGTCCTTTCTTTTCTCTGTTTTGGAAATTCATTCATCCATTGTGTTGTAGAGTGCCCTTCAGCGTAACAAACAATTAAAAATTTAGTGTTGGTTAATTTTTTCACTTAGCAAAGAATTCACAGATAAACACACATCAAGTTCTTGAAACATCCTGTAAGTTTATATTAACCTTTAAAATATTGCCACTCTTACAAATATCTGGATGTAACACTTTGTAGGGACTTGAAACTGAGCTATCACAAAGTCTCAGTTGTAAGTAAAGCAGCTGACGGACTGCAGTTCATTGTTTGAATACTGGGGTAATGCAATGAGTCTGCATATAAAATGTACATGTGACCCATCATAGAATGTTGCTTAAGTGGATGAGACTTGTACCAAATGGGTCTAACAAAGGATGGCTGCACAAATGGTCATAGGTTTGTTGGACCCAAGGAGGAAAGTCACAAAGATGTTGAATGAAGTGAACTGGCAGATCTTTCCTACACAAACTATCCTGTGGAAACCTACATAGAAAGTGCTGAATCTAGAACTATACTACAACCCCAGTGTTTCACTCCCATAGCAATTGTGAAGACAACATTAGTCTAATTACAGCACTTTCAGAGACATTTAAGCAAAACTATAATTGTGGCAAGACTGACGCAATATGTGTACTGCTGTAGGTGCCTGTATTGGTTCCCACAATTCCAAAGCTACATTATGCCTTGTTTAAACTTAAGTTAATTGAATTTTCAGTGATGATTTCAATGCTTTTGCAAAACTGGTTATGGAATTTGGCCATAGAAAATCACTGCAAGTTTTCTGAAAGAGTTAGCATGTTGAGGCTTCACAGTTTTCACTTTAAAGTGAAATGTACATCAGTAACAACATCTTAATTATTTATGTTCATTATTTTACAAATACAGTGTGACTTTTGTTCCTAAGATAAATATTGTGTCTTTACATTTGGATGTTTTGTAATTACTATCACTTTTTTATGTATAAATTCCATAAATGAAGAATTAGGCTTTTTTGTATTATTTTTGACATATTTTTCAGTTGGTTGTTCAGTATACATATAAATTAATTAGAACTCATCTTAATTGACCACAATGCATCTTAAGGCAACTTATTCTCATTAGTACAGTAATTCAACAACATTACAATTCAAGCTTTTGCATCTATGTAACTCCACATAAACATCATGTTGTAGTATTGCATTATTTGACATGTTTGGAATCATACTTTTCATTAAATATTTTCCTATTCCACTACATTAGATACCCCCACCCCCAAAGTATCACACACACATGTAATATGGGCAAGATTTTTCTAAGGGCATGCATGCAACAGAATAGGAAGTTTATTAATATAATAGAAGGAAACATTCCACGTAGGAAAAATTATATATAAAAACAAAGATGAGGTGACTTACCGAACGAAAGCGCTGGCAGGTCGATAGACACACAAACAAACACAAACATACACACAAAATTCAAGCCTTCGCAAAAAACTGTTACCTCATCAGGAAAGAGGGAAGGAGAGGGGAAGACGAAAGGAAGTGGGTTTTAAGGGAGAGGGTAAGGAGTCATTCCAATCCCGGGAGCGGAAAGACTTACCTTAGGGGGAAAAAAGGACAGGTATACACTCGCAAACACACACATATCCATCCACACATACAGACACAAGCAGACATATATCCCTCTTTCCTGATGAGGCAACAGTTTGTTGCGAAAGCTTGAATTTTGTGTGTATGTTTTTGTTTGTTTGTGTGTCTATCGACCTGCCAGCGCTTTTGTTTGGTAAGTCACCTCATCTTTGTTTTTATATATAAGAATAGGACGTTTGTTATGAAAAATGATTGTAGTGTCCATATCCGTGACAAATTCTATTCTGTTACTTACATTACATAGATATTAATGAAACCTTCTTGGTTTGCAACCCATGTCACTATAAACAAAACATTCAAGCTTTCAATAGCTGTCCCTGCCATCGTTATCAGGAGTTGAAATCACTGACTGTTGGCAAGGTTTAGAAAAGCTGCAGAAGAAAATATCATATCTGTTGAGTTCTTTAGCATTTTTTCAACAATGCCAGAACAAGGAAGTAAGTCATCACTTTCCTGTAGTCAAGCACCATATTTGAACTGTTGCAGTGGACAGAATTTTGAAGAAGACTAATGGGTGAAGTATGAGATTGATATTAATGCCAGAACCCTGCTTGATTGTCATTTACTTCTGGCGTTAACCTTGTCACTATTCAAGTGGTAGATGTAACCACAGCAGCCAAAACAGCACATGAGTTTGTGTGAGATAATGTCTCAGCAGTGTTCCAAGTTTTTTTTTTTTTTTTAAAAAAAAAAAACAAACAGAAAAATGGAACAGTTGTTAGTCTTTCCATCCAAGAGCTGGGTGTTGGATCTGTTGCAGCACTGAGTAAAGACCTTAATTTTTCTCCAGTCCCCAGATGTCTGCCAATGTTGGATATTGTTAGAGGATCAGAGAGCACTGTATTAGGTATTCCTCGCATGATGAAGACATCAGACAAACTGCTAGCCATATCCTAGTGAAAGCTAAGCCACTGAAACCCAGTATTAGCCAGTACACATACTGGAAGCTTAGTCGTGATCCAACACAGACTACCTTCAGAAAGACAAGGAAGTTAAGAAGGAACTCTGGTATGTAAAAAGAAGTGACAAAAAAATTTAAGGCACAAGTTACCAGATCTCCAAGGCTTTAAGGATTGCTGAAGATACACAAGGAAGGTCCTCTGAGGCCTATATTTGATGCAGTCAGTTCACTCACTTGCAGACTGATAAAACACCTGGCAGGGTTATTAGCACCAAAACTGGTGCACTGTGAACATCATGTTGTTAACTTGCAGTCATGTGTTGAAACCCACAGGGAAATAAAGATAGGCCAAAATGACGTAATGGTTAGCCTGGCTGTTGTGTCTCTTTTTACAAGGGTGCCAACAGAAGACACACTGGATCTTTTGGACCAGTGGATCTCTTGTCCCTTCAGTTTCCCTGAGATTGTTAAGCTGTTCTGCTGTACTTTAATGATAATGTACTTCTTCTACCACAACAAATATTATGAGATGACAGATGGCACAGCTTTGAAGAAAAAGCTCCAAACTTACAGAGATTGTGTCCATTTTGCCTCCTACAGTATGTCAAATTTGCTTCCTACAGTATGTCAACGACACCTTCTTGATATGGCCTCATGGTGAAAAAGCAATGTGGTTCATCAGCCACATGAATGGTGTGTGTCCCAACATTAAATTTACTGAGTTGAGGAGGAATGGCAAGCTTCTGTTCTCAATGTTTTAGTTGAGTGGAAAGCATGAGCTTGGGCATTCAATTTACAGGAAATTTATGCATACTGGCGCATACTTGAATGCCAACAGTGTTCACCACATTGTACACAAGAAAGCAGGTGTCACCAATGAAAAATGCCTCATGAAGCTGCGAAGGAGGTCAAGCCAATTGTGTTCCTTCCATACTACGGAGCAACTACTAGCAAGACAGGGTGCGTGCTGAAGAGATGTGGACTAAGACCAGTATTCTGGCACCATATCCAAGATAGGAGATAGGTTACACCCTGGTAAATACAATATAGGCCTTCAAGTTCCTGGTGTGTATTGTGTCCCGTGTGAATGTGATAGCATTTACACAGGTCAAACCATTTGTACTGTTGCTAAGCATTGTGTGGAACACTTGCAACATATTAAACAAAGGAAACTTGAGAAATTGCCTGTGTTGAACATTGCCTAGAAAATGGGAATAAAATACAATTTGAAAATATGAGAGCTTTGATTCAAACATCTCCATAGTGGGATTCTGTTATGAAAGAAGCTGGAGATTAGAACGAGCAGCAACAATTTTAACAGTGATCAGGGGTACACACTTAGTAGGGATGGTCGTGGGTTTTGGACATTGAACAAAAGCAAGGATGGAGGCTTGGCTCTTATAGGCAGTTTTGGACATAGCACTGGCCTCTGGCAGTGTCTGATCTCACTTGGATCTGTGTAAGGATGGAGCAGCTATCAGTTGCCCAACTTGGCTTCCATGCATGCGTCACTTGGGCCCTCTTTGGAAGATTCCAGACATTGCCATTGCATCTATATAAGAAGAATGTCATGCCATCCCCAGCAGTTATTAGTTTTAACTGTTTATAATGATGGTGGAGACAACTGTTGAAAGCTCAAGTATTTTACTCAGAATTACACGGTTTGTAAACCAAGAAGATTTTATTGAAGCATGCCACTGTGAAAGACTTCAAGGACACATTACATAGATATTTTATACAAAGAGTTGGTGTAATATGTATGTATCATTAGATAAATTATTAACATACATTTCTTTACCTGAATGACTTCTCAATGATCTCCCCCTATTTTCTGAACTTGTAACCACTGTAAGCACACCTCTCAGTGTCCCACTTCTCCTCAGTTTCATTCAGATGCTTTGTCTTTCTCTGAAATAACACCCGGAAAGGTAAAGTATTGAGTTGCTGATAGGCATACACAAAAGAAAGAAAACTTGCTATCTTTTGGAGCTACACTTTTACAAGATAGAGTAAAACAAACACACACACACACACACGACACTCTCTCTCCCTCTCTCTCTCTCTCTCTCTCTCTCTCTCTCTATGCCCATGCTGGATACTGTCTTGGCTAACAGTTCCAGTGATGTGTTTTAGCAGGTGGACTGGTTGAGTTGGGGTTAGTGTTGGATGGAGTGGGTAGAGGGACAGGGAAATGGGAGGCAGGTAGAGGTATCAGGGATGGGTGGTTAGTGGCTTGGCAGGAGGCATCTGGTTTTCCAGATAGGAATGTGGGACAGAGGGTGGCAAGTATACAGACTAGACATGTTATGCACAATCGTAGGGGCAGGTGGGGAATGGTGCACATTTAAGGTTATGTGGGGATGTGAATGTGGATGGGGTGACAGGATGGCGGTAGGAGAAACTGTTGCATGGAGGTTGTGGGAACACTGGGTTACCTGAGATGGAGGCCAGGATGGTTACAGGTGTGGACAATGTTTTGTAAGGATGACTCCCATCTGTGTAGCTCAGAAAACCTGGTGGTGAAGGGAAGAATCCAAATGGCCTGGGCCTTGAAGCAGCCACTAGAATAAAGTATGTTGTGCTCAGCTGTTGGTATATGACATGGCTGCTTTCATACGTGGATTGGCTTCTATCAGAGTAGGATAAGCTTGTGACATGACTGGAGTAAGAAGTGCTGGGTGGGTGGACTAAGCAGGTCTACAATGTGATTTTCTTTTTAACTGCATCCCCCATCAAATGGGAAACAAGTAGTTTCTCACCTTGCAGTACTTATAGTGTGTAGTGTGCAGAAAAGTCCACTTAAAATGTGTGGTGTGATATCCATTCCAGATGTTCTAATTTTTGTTCCTGCACTTCTTTTTCCTTCATAAATTCAGCAAGAGCAATTAAAAAATAAATCGTTCAGGCCATGTCCCTTGACTTAGCCAGCATACTTTGCTGTAATATATAGTCTCCATACTCTTCATTCATTTCTATTGAAAACTGTTACAACTGACAGTGGAATAATGTGTGTGACTTCAGAAATGTTGCTATTTGTACCACCAATTTCTTCATGTGTTCCATACCAGCTAGTTTAGCACAAAGTGGTTTTTGATGTGCAGAACAGAGAATCTCGCCTGTCAATTATTGCTGTTTTTTGTTCTTTCATTGTCAATCAAATTTTTAAATTCTTTCTGCACAGTATTGTAATGTCATTTCATAGCAGATTTTCAGTAACTGTTGATAACGCCACTGTATAATAGGTAATAAGAAATCTTATCCGTCTCTCCTGTCATTCAGATCATTTTTAAGGGCTTGTTATGATACATTGCCAGACTGCCTCTTTTTGTGGAAACATACCATTGGAGCTGTGAATGTCCTTCATACCATGAACAAATAGCGGAAGGTAAACTGACACCACAATTCTGCCAAAATGAAGAGAGTTATGCTGAACAAAAAATTCCACACCTCAATACTAAATGAAAAGTTGCGCTATACTGGGTACTTCCGAGCAACCTGAGACAGGCTGAGCCTTGTCCCACATGTGGCCCACACATCTAATTAGTATGCAGTTTGGCACACTATGGCCAGTCCTGTTTTAGAGTGTGTTAACAGTATGAAAGGTAAAGAAATGTGAAGAAGTTTGCCTCTACAGAAAAACAATTTCTCATTGGGTCTGAGATATGGGCACAGATGTGGAAAACTAACTGAAGGAGAAATATCAGAATTTTGATGCTTATTCATTAAAACTTGATACACAGCTTGCAATATTTGTGCTGCTTGTTCACTTGGAAGTATAAGTTTTGAATGAACTGTTAGATGTTATGCCTATGGATTATACAATCACAGGTTATGATATATTTTAGATGGTACATGAACCATTGAAAACATATTTGCCACAGTGTGTTATGGCAGTGTGATGAAGGTGATGGTACAATGTGTAAATTTTATAAGGCATCATGGCCAAATCAAAATTTTGTTGCAAGACCTGGAAGCAACATATGGTGATGTACCCTATCATTGTGCAGCATGAAACCTTAGTAGAAACAAAGTTCTCACCACATTTTTTGCTACTTGGAAGGAAATTGCCCTATTTATGCAACTGAAAGTAGAGATGCAGCCAGCACTCAGTGATGAGAAATGGATTTCAAACCTGGTCTTTCTCACTGCTATCACAGTACCCATAAATCAATTAAATTTTTCACCCAAAGAAAATGACACATATGATAGAATCAGTGAATTTTTGGAAAAACTAAATCTTTTTGACAGGCTGATTGCTACAGGAAACCTAAATTTTTGAAGACCTTTCATTGCTACAATTATCTTCAGACTCATGCTTTGGAGCTTATCAACAAAATATTTTGAAACTCTGTCAATCTTTTCAGACCAGGTGTAAAGACCTGTGTAGCGTACAAAATGAATTAAAACTACTTAGCGCCGGCTGGTGTGGCCGAGTCATTCTAGGCGCTTCAGTCTGGACCGCTACGGTCGCAGGTTCGAATCCTGCCTCGGGCATGGATGTGTGTGGTGTCCTTAGGTTAGTTAGGTTTAAGTAGTTCTAAGTTCTAGGGGACTGATGACCTCAGATGTTGAGTCCCATAGTGCTCAGAGCCGAAACTACTTAGCATGCCCAATTTCTGCTGCACCATATACTGTGCCTTTGGAAATGCAATTAGAACTGATTCATCTGCAAAACTGCTTTTCATCTGCAAAATTGCACTCTGCTCAAGGGCAGATATTACAACACAACCAGTTTGTTAAGATAGTAGTTCATGATGCTCATGCTGAAGCATTTCTGAAGCTGCATAGGAATGCAATACTATCTATGTTTGGCTCCAGTGGTGGCTGCTGTGTAACAGCACAAGAGCATGTGAACACCATAATTTTCAACACGTTGCAAATTTATTGGTTATTTTTGTTTGAATGCTGTTAAACGTAACATAGATGCTGCAGTCTGAAAGATAGTGGCACTTAAATCCACCATGTTACTGCTTCTCTAGACTCTATGAATCTTGGCATTAGAATCATGAGCACACCTTCAGTTGTGCACAATTTAAAGAGCTCTTGCACATGCACATCTCACCCGACATTATTACCTTATGGGCGAAATTGGTAAACAGTGTGCACGGTTCATGGTGTGTGCAGCTAGCCATTGCCACTCAACTAGAAGTTTACCTTAGTGCCACCAGGTGGTAGCTCAAGGCGGCAGACTTTTATTCCCATTTGCTCAGCATAAATCCTGCTGGATGACACCACACTCCTCAGATATACTAACTCACTCACTATATACTGCAGTGAAATTAGATTGGACGTGAGTGTATTTTAAAGTTGTACAGTAAACTTGTTTTATGTGTTTCTGTATGAGTTATATAGTATATTAAGTTGTGGTTTTATCTGTGCTGATGAATCATTTATTCATACTTCTGAAATCTGTTGATCTTAATGGTGAGTCAGATTTATATGTGCTGTAGGCCCACATTGTATATATGAAAATTCATGTAAAGCTGTTTCATTGGTTTCTCTGATTTTCACTTAAATGTGGGATTGATGGTGGTGTGCTTTAGGCCCTTATGGATCTGAGTGTCTCATTTGTATTCTAGCCGAGTGACCATGTTTGTAATCATTACTGCTTCAGTTTAATCATTTCCACATTTGTGTTTGGAGTTGGTTGTTTACCGTGCAGGAATTGGCTTTTGTGTGCAATGTGAACATGGGCTCAGTCGAGTCTATTTTAAATGCTAACAGGAAAGTAAAGCTGTGAGGATGGGTCATGAGACATGCTTGGGTAAATCAGTTGGCAGACCACTTGCCCACAAAAGACAAAGGTCCTGAGCTCGAGTCCTGATCAAGCACCCATCTGTAATCTTGCAGGAAGGTTTATATTAGCACTCACTCCACTGCAGAGTGAAAATCTCTTTCTGGTAACAGAAAAGTAAATTACCAGGAAAAGTTAGCTGCGAAGGAACTAGGGCCTCCGAGAACAGATTCCTTTGCTGTGAGCATGATGAAATCAAATAAGCATGACTACAAGTGAACATTTAACAAGGAAGTGTACAGTTAGCACAAGTTGTTATGTCACTGCAGTGTATGAATATCTGATTTTCAGCCCAGAAGTAAATTTGTGAACTAATGTATCTGTTGGGATCTTGTACGTTCGTCCAAAAAAATGGGAAAGTATGAAAACTCCCACTTATACAAAAATCCAAAATGGAGAATTGTGAAAACTTACACATTATTTCATCCTAAAATGTACTTAATTATGTACAAAACCATAAAATCCCACAAAACAATTATTTCTTTTGTCAGATAAGTTATGCATCATCATCATCATCATCTTCTGCTTATTATTATTATTCATTCTTTCTTTACTTTCTCAGACGTTAAGTCTGGTTAAAAATGGAAAGTGACACAGACCTTGATCAAGCGTCACTTCCTTTTAACTGTATGGTATGTGTTATATTGCATTTAGGAACTTTCGGGTAATTGAACATGTATCAATAATTACAGATTTCTGTAGTTGTATATATAAGTTTGGATGTAGCTGTATTACATTGATGTACTGGTGGATATTGTGTGGCATGACTCCTGTAGTTGATAGTATAATTGGTAAAATGTCAACTTTATCCTGATGCCACATGTCCTTGACTTCCTTAGCCAGTTGGATGTATTTTTCAATTTTTTCTCCTGTTTTCTTTTGTATATTTGTTGTATTGGGTATGGATATTTCGATTAGTTGTGTTAATTTCTTCTTTTTATTGGTGAGTATGATGCCAGGTTTGTTATGTGGTGTTGTTTTTATCTGTTATAATGGTTCTGTTCTAGTATAATTTGTATTCATCGTTCTCCAGTACATTTTGTGGTGCATACTTGTATGTGGGAACATGTTGTTTTATAAGTTTATGTTGTAAGGCAAGCTGTTGATGTATTGTTTTTGCTACATTGTCATGTCTTCTGGGGTATTCTGTATTTGCTAGTATTGTACATCCACTTGTGATGTGATCTACTGTTTCTATTTGTTGTTAGCAAAGTCTGCATTTATCTCTTGTGGTATTGGGATCTTTAATAATATGCTTGCTGTAATATCTGGTGTTTATTGTTTGATCCTGTATTGCAATCATGAATCCTTCCATCTCACTGTATATATTGCCTTTTCTTAGCCATGTGTTGGATGCGTCTTGATCGATGTGTGGCTGTGTTAGATGATACGGGTGCTTGCCAAGTAGTGTTTTCTTTTTTCAATTTACTTTCTTCGTATCTGTTGATGTTATGTGATCTAAAGGGTTGTAGAAGTGGTTATGAAATTGCAGTGGTGTAGCCGATGTATTTATATCTGTATTATATGTATATGTGTATTATATGTATATGTGTATTTTGCTAGTTTCTGCTCGTTCTAGAAAGAATTTTCTTAAATTGTCTACCTGTCCATAATGTAGGTTTTTTATGTCGATAAATCCCCTTACTCCTTCCTTTCTGCTTAATGTGAATCTTTCAGTTGCTGAATGTATGTGATGTATTCTATATTTGTGGCATTGTGATTGTGTAAGTGTATTGAGTGCTTCTAGGTCTGTGTTATTCCATTTCACTACTCCAAATGAGTAGGTCAATATTGGTATAGCATAAGTATTTATAGCTTTTGTCTTGTTTCTTGCTGTCAATTCTGTTTTCAGTATTTTTGTTAGTCTTTGTCTATATTTTTCTTTTAGTTCTTCTTTAATATTTGTATTATCTATTCCTATTTTTTGTCTGTATCCTAGATATTTATAGGCATCTGTTTTTTCCATCGCTTCTATGCAGTCGCTGTGGTTATCCAATATGTAATCTTCTTGTTTAGTGTGTTTTCCCTTGACTATGCTATTTTTCTTACATTTGTCTGTTCCAAAAGCCATATTTATATCATTGCTGAATACTTCTGTTATCTTTAGTAATTGGTTGAGTTGTTGATTTGTTGCTGCCAGTAGTTTTAGATCATCCATGTATAGCAGATGTGTGATTTTGTGTGGGTATGTTCCAGTAATATTGTATCCATAATTTGTATTATTTAGCATGTTGGATAGTGGGTTCAGAGCAAGGCAGAACCAGAAAGGACTTAATGAGTCTCCTTGATATATTCCACGCTTAATCTGTATTGGCTGTGATGTGATATTATTTGAATTTCTTTGGATATTAAGTGTGGTTTTCCAATTTTTCATTACTATGTTTAGGAACTGTATCAATTTAGGATCTACTTTGTATATTTCCAATATTTATAGTACCCATGAGTGGGGTACACTATCAAAAGCTTTTTGGTAATCAATGTATGCATAGTGTAGCGACCTTTGTTTAGTTTTAGCTTGATATGTCACCTCTGCATCTATTATCAGTTGCTCTTTACATCCTCGTGCTCCTTTGCAACAGCCTTTTTGTTCCTCATTTATAATTTTGTTCTGTGTTGTATGTGTCATTAATTTCTGTGTAATGACTGAAGTTAATATTTTGTATATTGTTGGTAGGCATGTTATGGGGTGATATTTAGCTGGGTTTGCTGTGTCTGCTTGATCTTTAGGTTTCAGATAAGTTATTCCATGTGTAAGTGTATCAGGGAATGTGTATGGGTCTGCAATGTAACTGTTAAATAATTTAGTTAGATGTGAATGTGTTGAGGTGAATTTCTTTAGCCAGAAATTTGCTATTTTATCTTTTCCAGGTGCTTTCCAATTGTGAGTAGAATTAATTGCTTGGGTGACTTCATGTTGCAAAATTATCACTTCAGGCATTTGTGGTATCATCTTGTACGTATCTGTTTCTGCTTGTATCCACCGTGCATGCCTGTTATGTTGTACCGGGTTTGACCATATGTTGCTCCAGAAGTGTTCCATGTCTTCTATGTTTGGTGGATTGTCTATTTTAATGTGTGTGTTATCTATTGTCTGGTAAAAATTCTTTTGGTTTGTGTTGAATGTTTGGTTTTGTTTCCTTCTATTTTCACTTTTTTTTGTATCTTCTAAGTCGTTTGGCCAATGCTTGTAATTTCTGCTTCTTTTCATCTAATTGCTCTATCACTTCTTGTTGTGAGATTTTACCTAACCTTTTTCGTTTTTTTTCTGACATTTCATTTCTTATAAATTGTGTTAGCTGTCCAATGTCTTTTCTCAGTCTTTCTATTCTGATCTGTAGCCTGTGTTGCCATGCTGGTTTTGTGGGTTTCTTCTGTGTGTTTGTTGGTTCTGATCTCTGCCTAGTGTGTATATTTAGTGTAGTGAGTGCTCCTATATAAACCAGTAGTTGTAACTCTTCCATAGTTGTGTTTTCATTTATTTTGTTGTGTATGGTTGTGTTGATAGTTTTTATTGTTGTTTCGACTTGTGGGTTATTTGGCGGTCTATGCAAGAATGGTCTAATGTCTGTATTTGTGTCTTTGTATTCTATATATGTCAGCTGAAATTTTTCTTCTATATCTAACATGTGTGTCACTTCATGTTCTGTTTGTGCTTGTTCTGGTGGCTGTCTTAAGATTTCGTTTTCCTCTGACTGTTTAATTGATGCGTGTTGTTCTTTGTTTGTTTGCTCTGGGATGTTCGAGTCCATTACTGTATTTTCTTCTTCTTCTGATTGCACATTATTTTGTTCCAGTATTTGTTGTACTTGTTGTTTGATGTTTTCTAATTCTGACTGGGGTATCCTGTTATTTTTGATTATTACACGGATCTGATCAGCTAGTCGTTGTTCTGTTAAAAATTTTAATTCTGGGTATCTGGTAATAAATGTTGTGTATACTTGTGATCTGTACCCAGTTGTGTTGGTTCCTAGGTTTGTTGCTTGGTAATAACAGAACATGAGGTGTCAATTAACTTCATCTGACCATCTCATCCTCTGTCTTTGTTTTCCTTATAGGGTGGTTGCAGGAAGCATATCCTGCAAAACACCTCTATTTGGATTTGAATCATTTTCCAGTTGGCTAGCAGTGTCGTTACCATTGTGGGCGGGCATAGGGTTCAAGCGTCGTCCCCGACCATGACGGCGCTTGTCCGAGGCTTCTTTAGTTCTGTCCTGAACCAACTAATCACACTAAAAGGGGGGTTAGCCCTATTAGAGGTTTGTTCTTTTCGTCGCCTTTTACGACTGGCAGAACATACCAGAGGCCTATTCTTTTCCCGGGCCTCCACGGGAATTATTATTATTATTACTGTTGTTATTATTATTGGCATTGGCTTTAGCTGTATAAACTTGTTGATTAGCATAACCCTTATACAGCAGATGCTATTAAGTTCATACTCTCAGATTTATCTGGTACACTTACAAGTCACCACTGTTTGGCTCAACATATTGTTGTCAACAACTGTTTTCTGTTATGTGGAAGATAAAAACATTGAAAAGTCCCAGCTCCATAATCCAACATTGAATAATATTCTGCATCTTATGACAGCAAGGTGTCTCACTCCTTATTTTTAGTCTCTTGTAATCAAAATGAAATGTCTTATGTCACAAACATAATAAAATATAAGTATTTTCACATTTTTCTGTTAAACACATCCTGTTACAATGCATTTGCTTTGGTCATGGTCTCCTCACTACCTGATACTGTTATGTGTCATGTTCACTATTCACACAAGACCTGTTAGTCCACCCCTGTCTGCTTACAGCAGGCTCCCTGACTGCCCCCACATGTGCAGTTTGCATACCACTGCCTGGCTGTGTCTGTGAGCAGCCAGCTGCCCACATGTGGGCATGCCCACTGGAATAGTGTAATCTGTGGTATTCTTTTGGAATGTATCAGGCAGTTCCTCCACAATTACTGTGTTTCTGAAATGAGAAGGAGAATGGTGATTAATATTTCTGTGTATTCAGAGGAACCTGTAATTTTCCCCTCAGCCTTGTGTTCCTCTCTACTGTTCCCTTTACTTTTCTTTTCTCTTGTTTTTTCTTCATCTCTGTTCATCTATGTCTTCTCGCATTCCTTTCTTCACTTATCTCTGACTTGTGGACAGCCTTCCATACCACTTACCATGTCTCGGATTTTTCTGATTTTATTTGATTTGTCTATAGCTGATTTTATATATATATATAATAGAAGGAAACATTCCACGTGGGAAAAATTATATATAAAAACAAAGATGAGGTGACTTACCGAACAAAAGCGCTGGCAGGTCGATAGACACACAAACAAACAAACAAACACAAACATACACACAAAATTCAAGCTTTCGCAACAAACTGTTGCCTCATCAGGAAAGAGGGAAGGAGAGGGGAAGACGAAAGGAAGTGGGTTTTAAGGGAGAGGGTAAGGAGTCATTCCAATCCCGGGAGCGGAAAGACTTACCTTAGGGGGGAAAAAAGGACAGGTATACACTCGCACACACGCACATATCCATCCACACATACAGACACAAGCAGACATATTTAAAGACCTAATGCTCTGAACAGCAGGTGTGGATGTGGGAGAGGAAAGATTATGGACTTTTATTAAGGATAGGAGTTGACGGGTGTGTTCATTGGCTGAGTTGATGTGTAGGTGAAGGATTAGGTGGGTGAGGGAAATGGATTGTTCAGTTTGGAACTGGTATAGGGACTGATGGAAGGAAGGGTTGCAGCCAGAGATGGGAACTTTAAGTGTGAGGCCTTTGGGGGTGATGCCAAATGTCAGACAGGCCTGAGAAAATAGAATATGGGAGCGTAATCTGGCTAGGGCGAAGGCATGTTTGCGGAGGGAATGTAAATAAAACTTAATGGGGTCGTTGTGGGGGTGTTGTGAGGGTGACATGGTATTAGAAGGTGGAAAGTGTGACATGAGGTGAAATGAAAATGAAAATAAAAATATATGGGGAGAGATAAAGGTGAACCGGAAAGTAACTGGAGCTCTGGAATGAAAAAAGGCGAAAAGGTGTTGGTTACAGCTGGGCTATGTTGGACTTGGGTTGGTAGACAACGATGTGCATAAAGGTTAGGTGGTTGTGTTGCCGCCAAAACACGTTAAAGGACGGAGAAATTCGGGAAAATTTCGAAAAAACTGCGTGTAGTATATTAAAAGGAGTGGTATTGTGGTGGCAGATTATGAAAATGAGGTTAACAATTGTCTGACGAAGAAATAATGGCGTTAAAACCTGTGGGAAGCGGCTAAAAATGATCAGTGATGTGGGAAAAACGGAAATGGAAATAAAGCGAAAGTTATTAGAACTGGCCGAAATGGTTGTTTAAAAGGTGAAAGGAGCTGTTTGTGAACTAGAAACGGTGGATATTATAGCGGCGGTAGTGCCGAAAGCGGCAAAAAAATTTTTTTGGTTATGGTTTGGAAGTGGGTTACGTATTATTGAGTATATATATAGGCGGGATAAAATAGTATAGCAGATTACGGTAAAAAGGAGAAGGTGAATACAAAGTGAAACTACTGGCAAAAACAGAAAGAGGAAAATAAGACGACAGAAAAGATTTCGAAATGCAACAGTGACAATAACAAACGTAATTGTTGGATTCAAATTAATGATATCAATATAATAGAAGGAAACATTCCACGTGGGAAAAATTATATATAAAAACAAAGATGAGGTGACTTACCGAACAAAAGCGCTGGCAGATCGATAGACACACAAACAAACAAACAAACACAAACATACACACAAAATTCAAGCTTTCGCAACAAACTGTTGCCTCATCAGGAAAGAGGGAAGGAGAGGGGAAGACGAAAGGAAGTGGGTTTTAAGGGAGAGGGTAAGGAGTCATTCCAATCCCGGGAGCGGAAAGACTTACCTTAGGGGGGAAAAAAGGACAGGTATACACTCGCACACACGCACATATCCATCCACACATACAGACACAAGCAGACATATTTAAAGACCAATATGTCTGCTTGTGTCTGTATGTGTGGATGGATATGTGCGTGTGTGCGAGTGTATACCTGTCCTTTTTTCCCCCCTAAGGTAAGTCTTTCCGCTCCCGGGATTGGAATGACTCCTTACCCTCTCCCTTAAAACCCACTTCCTTTCGTCTTCCCCTCTCCTTCCCTCTTTCCTGATGAGGCAACAGTTTGTTGCGAAAGCTTGAATTTTGTGTGTATGTTTGTGTTTGTTTGTTTGTTTGTGTGTCTATTGACCTGCCAGCGCTTTTGTTCGGTAAGTCACCTCATCTTTGTTTTTATATATGATTTTATATATGGCAATTTTATATATATTCTATAGCAACATAACTCTTTGTTATGTTGCTATGATGGTTTGCAATGAGTTGAGAGAGATGTACCTGAGTAAACTTTTAAAACATCTAAATAACTTGTTATGTTTTGCCGTCTTTATATCTTCGTTGATTGTCCTTTTTGTCAACATACTTCGTTGCTACACCGGTTGAAAAATGAAGTTTGTAAATAATGTAGCCAACAGCTGCACAGTTGTGTTTCACAGTACTTTAATTTGACTGTTTACAACCCCCCAATAATACGCAGTTATATGGCCAGTGCACTATTTTTAACTTGCGATAAGCCTCATTAACAGTTTTCGGGCAAACCTCCATATACTGGTACAATAGTTTACTATTGAACATCTACAAGCAATAAAAACCTTACCACAAAGCTCACAGTTCTTGAAGAATAGAAAGGTACGTATGGAGCAGAACTGTCATTGTTTTAACACAGGGCCTAATTGTGTAACACTTATTTCACAGTTAAGTAGAAGCATTGTTGTTGTTATAACCAACACAGGTTTCTCATCTGAAACTCGGCCGTGGACTGACTGCCTCATGACCAAAAATTGGGTCCTTATACATCCTCACAATAATAAGTACTTAAACTACACATTGTTTGAAGTTAAATTATTACAAAAATTACAATTAAAACTTACCTCATTAAATTAACTGAATACATTGGAAAATTCGTTCCTTTCAACAGTTTCTTCTACTACAAGGTTTAGGCCAAATTATTTGTTTATATCATGAAATTAACAAATATCATTATGCAAAAAATACTTTGGACAAAACTGTTAATTACTTTGTAATTAATTCAGGGCTGACTTTGCTAACATGTTTTTGAATGGAGCCAAATAGATCCTTTGAGAAAACAATTAGTTGTTCCTCCAAATTATAATAATTAGTACAGAATTTATATTTGTTTGTATGCCAACAATACAATTTAAGTTACGAAATAATTACTGATTTTGCCCTATAATGAAAGATACTAACTAGGAAGAGTCAAAATAAGTTAGAAAATCAATTACATACATAAAACTAAGCACAAAATTAGATATGGTGTTATATTCTTTAAAACTGATGGCCAATCTTTCTCTTTTCTGAAAATGCAGATTATACTCACATATGTTAATGGTAATTGGTTAAAATAAAGAAAATGAATTTAAGGAGACAGATGACAAAACAAGAGGGGAAGTCAAAATATCCCAGCATGCTTCATCACAAACTGTCATCTATGTTCTTTCTAGTATTCCTCTAAACAAAGTAAATTCTTGATTCCAGTGTCCATTGCTTCCCATCATTCACTTTTATTTGATTCTATCTCTTGCGTCATGTCTCTTGGCTACCAATTTTGGCATTATTTTTGTATTTTCATTTAAAATGCATACATTTCTTTACCATTGTTCTGTATTCACTCTTTTCTCACTGAAGTTGTCTCCATTGTTAATGTCATGATCTGTGTACAACTACAAACCTGCAATCATTTATTTCACTTTGTCTAAAATATACTCTCTCTGTCAAGCCTGCCTTAATTTTATTTGTAATTTTTATTTCTTGATTGAATGAAGAGTATTTGAGACACTATTTATTACAGTGAATGTTTGAAAATCTTACAGGGACGATTTTACACTTACCCAGGAGATGTGGAAATATGGGAGTCACCAATCAAAACTATGAGTGCTGATATCTGTGGACCAGCTGGCTGCATGTCAGATTTGCTTATCCAGCTAGCAATTGTAATGGTTGGCAAACAAGTGTACGGAAACATCATAGAAGTTCTAACGCCGTAAGTAATTACTGCTTAAAATTCATACTGTCTAAAAAGTGAAGTAAAAACTGAAAGTTATGAAGATAAATTGAAGAAAATGACACAAGAGGGATGAAGTTGGTGAAAATTATGTAATGTAAACTGAAATCTATCTCTGGTTGGTAATTATAACAATAGTGTGAATCATTGAAATGCAAAAGATGAAAATACAATATGACTACTCAACATGATTGAAAGGGGAGGGAAGCTAAGAGATATGAAGCACATAGACGAGACAGACAATATGTGTGACTCTGGGATTGCAGAATAGTAGTAATTTATGGAGGAACCAAAGACAATTCATGGATGCGTGTGTTTGTGTGATATGGTATTGCAGACTAGGTTGGTGAAGGTTATGAATTAATGGAATTCAAGCAGATGCACACCCCCATGGCAGTTAAGGTTGCATCTGTAAATAAGACATTTGGGAGTGATGAAATTGGAAGAGGAAAGGAGAGGGAAATGCTGGGGGCTGTATTGTTTATATGCCTATCAGCAGTATTAAATATTTCACTTCCCAAAATTAAGTTCTGACCAGCAATTTTGTCTTATTTTTAAAAATAAAAAAATAAAAAATAATAGTAGTATAGAATAAAATTAGTGATAAAAGCTTGAGCTGTTAAAGTTTGTTCTGTGACTGGTGAAAAGATTAAATTTGTGGTAAAAAATAAAAGCCACACAGCTTAAGAACTATGCATTGAGGGACAGGAGGTTGAGATGGGTATGTGCAGAGCATGTAAACAGTTGTGTGGTCACTATCAGGTAAATCACACTCTGGAGAAGTATATGCTGAGTAAATGGATGAATGGAAAAGACCCACTGTTGTTTAATAGCAAAATTTCAGAAAAGCTGAGGAAGCAGAGACTGTTGTAACCTTAGACAGAAAAGGGTATAAAAGTACCCACAGGGAAAAGTTAGTACAAATTCATCCATATAAAAAAAATTTTAAAAGTCGATGCACACAACATACAATTTCCACCATCATATGTTAGCAAAATATCTTTCTGAGAACCTGAGAAAATTTTGGTCCTATGTAAAATCACCAAGTGGGCTGAAGGTCTCTATACAATCACTTGTCAACTAGTCTGGTGCGGCAATATAAGGTAGCGAAAGAGAAGCTGCATTTTTTTCTGCATTTAAAAAGTCATTCATGCTGGAGCAACATACAGACATACCATTGTTTCACTATCACATGGACTGCTGTATGGAGAACATAGAAATAGGCATCCCTACCATGGAGAAGCAACTGAAAGTGTTGAAAAACAGTAAGTCACCGCTCTGGATAGAATCCCCATTCAGTTTTACATAGCATACTCTACAGCATTGGCCCCTTTCATACCGAGCTGGTTTAAGGCCCAAGCAATACAAGTCACCACTTGTGGTGCGAAGCTGAGAGGGGCACCAGATGCACGACAGTTAAATTTCTACATGGTTGGATGACAGCTAGTAGTGGCTGCATGGAATCACAAGCTGAGATTTGTATAGAGTGTGTATCAAAGTTAGTATCAAAAACTGATAGGTGTGAAATTGTATGGCAGAAAAGAGGCAGAGGGGAGAGTAAATGTTTGTGACAAGTATTCACCTAGACAGTCTCAATACGTTGAGTTCATAATCCAGTTCATGACAGTCATTCACTGTGTAAAAGGTGCCAAAAATTTAGTGGCTAACTACATGTCATCCAACCACATTTCTTGTACTCTGGGGTTAGCAGAGTTTATAAACTACAAAGAACTCACTGCAGAGCAGGGCATGGGCCTGCAGTTATGACAGATGTTAAATGAATTGCCTACAGGATTAAACCTTGAACAAATTTCTGTGCCCAACTCTAAGCCAAAACTGCGGTGTGAAGTTACCCGGGCAAGGCCCGATCATATGTTTTTAAGAAGTTCAGAAAGACAGCCTTCGACAGTGTCCATAACTTACCTCACATGGGGGACAAAATTACAATCAGATTACTTACATTCTACTTTGTGAGACCTTGTACAAGGCAAGAAACACATGTGTGGGCATGTTCATGCATTCCATGTCAACAAAGTAAACTGGGCCATCATGTACACACCAATATGGCCAGCTTTCAAGGGGCACCAGCTACATTCACACACATTCACATTGACTCGACCGGTCCTGTTTCACCATCATAGGAGATAGGTACTTACTCACAGCAGTAGATAGATGTACACAATGAGTGCAAGCAATCTTGATTACTGATGTATCATGTGAAAATAATGTGAAAACTATTATGTGTAAATCATTGCACATTTTTGGTGCCCTCTTCCCATTACAACCAATCAAAGCCAACAGTTTGAGTCCAATTCATTCCAGGAACTGGCCAAACTGTGCAATTTTCAATAGCACCACACATCCAGCTGTCACCCTGCTAGTAATGGTATGATAGAACATTCACACAGGATCTTAAAGACATCGCTAACATGTCACAAAGGAAAGTGGACGGACTCCCCTTAGTTCTGTTAACCCTTTGAATGGCATGTGTAGTAACCAAGTAATACACGAAACTGATCCAAGTAACACAAATATGGTTTGATTGATAAACTTCTGAACAATAATGGAAATAAGCCTCTTGTGATCCACATCTAATATGACATCAGAAACATACAGAAGATGCAACATAAGCAATACACAGAACAACTAATGTGAGCGTTGTAAACTAAAAGAACATAGTGAGTGTGAGTCAGCACTGCTCTGCTTGCATGTGGGCATGAATGGCCAGTAGACAGCATGACAGAGACCATGCCATGTGCACGCTTCTTACAGGCAGCCTCCATTGGCTGGCCCTTGCTGATACAGTGGGCAATTGATTTAAGTACACATGCATGGTGATACTACACTTGGTACACTCACACTCACATGCACTAGTTACAGGATACCTCTCCCTCACACGAAGAGGATGTCCAGGCAACGAGAGACACATCCATTGGATCCAGAGTGGTGGCAGCCAGTGCCAAAGGCGGTGCGGACGATATGCCAAGAGGGCAGTGAAGCATAAAGATGAAATGCGTGGAGACATGGGCAAGCATGGGGGCAGTGGGCCAACATGGTGCCTGATGACAGCATGGTGAGGAGGGTGCCCTTGCCATATCTGCATCATCATCAGCAGGCAAGTCCCAGTGCAGAGGAGATGGGGCTGGATACGTTGGTAAAGATGGCTGAGGTGATGATGGTGAGGGACCCACTGGAGGTGGCCCTACTTGAACAGCTGGCTGCAGCAATGGATCCAAGGCCAGATATGGACTTGTACCCAGTTCTGGGAAGCTGAAACCCCAGGGTTCTGCACCTGGAGGAGGCAGCCAATGTATGTGGGCACCTGCACAGCAGGCAAAGACAGACTTTAGAGCAGAGGGTGTCAGGGTGGGCTATGGTGACAAGGGCCACATTCACAAACTGGTAGCTTCCGGTGGATAGGGAGGATGCAGCTGATCGAAGTGGCATGCCACCAGGCCATCGGCAGTATTGACATCACAAAGATGGCATCACCAGCGGCGGATAACAATGTGTGATATTTGTTTGGGCTGGTGACCAAACCCTTGCACCCGACTGGCAATCCAGGCATGAAGCGGTGTATGAATCTGACCGTGGCAGGTGTGGCACAGGCCACAGAAGGTGGAGGAGCATGCATGGCTGTTGGCTGTGCAGCAACTCAGCTGGGGTCCCCACTCCCCATAGGCATGAACTGATGGTGCTAAGGAAATGGAGAAGGGTGTCATCCGGCGAACTATCCACAACAAACCTTCCCTCATTTGGAACTTGAACATACACACTAGTTGTTCCATCTCACCATTTGATTGAGGGTGGAATGGTGGAGCCATAACATGATGAATGCCGTGACAGGAACAAAACAATTGAAAGGTGTGAGAAATGTACTGGGGATCATTATAAGAAACTAAGGTACAAGGCAACCACTCAGTAGAAAAAAACCCTCGAAAGCATATGAATTGTGATCTCACCACCATTGACGCATACCCAAGAATGTAAGGAAACTGGGAAAATGCATCCACAACCAAGAGTCAATAGGAATATAAGAAGAGACCCACAAAGTTTACAGGAATGCATACCCGTGGCTGATGTGGAGTGGGGCGTGGGACAGAGACACCTGGGAGCTGCTTATTGTTGGCCACAACGCTCACAAGTCGCAACAAAATGGACAACTTTGCCATCAATCCCTGGCTGAAAAACATGTCTTTTAGCCAATAGTCTACACTGCATGTATCTCCCCAATGGCTCTGGTAAAGAAGGCATAGAACATCATTCCATATCACGACAGGAATGATTATTTTGGGAGAGAGGTCTTTCAGGGACAACATCAAAACACGGTCAAAAAAGGAGGCGACACTATAAAAAACAGAGGCGACACTGTAAGAAAAAATAGTTGCACATGGGATCCAACCGACCCAGTGATTTATTTGGCCAGACATTAAACAAACCGAATCAACTGGTGGAGAACCAGTGTGAAGTCAACAGAAGCTACTATGTGCGAGCTTTCAATTGGAAAACCCTTGACTACAGGCTGCATTTTGGAATCAAGATGGAAGCAAAGCAATTTTTCATGATCAAAGTCAAGATCAGGACCCACAGGAAGGTGGACAAGGCGCCTGCATTGGCATGTTTAGACGTAGATTAAAAATGGATTTCTTAATTGCAACAAGACAAGAACAGCATCCTTGCATTATAGGCTTTGTGCTACCTTGTCAGGCAAGGAAGTGTAGGGGTTAAACAAGTGAATCATGGGTTTATGGTCAGTGATAAGGTGAGACTTGGAGAAAAAAAAAAAAAAATCTGGAGAGCATCGATTATGGCAAGAGCCTCTTTTTCCACCTGAGAGTAATGCTGGGCTGGCATCAGAGATTTAGAGGCAAAAACAACAGGTTGTTCAGAGCCATCAGCTAGGACCACACCAAGACTATATTGTGAGGAATCAGTCACCAAAACTAGGTTCTGGTCTGGAGAGAATGTAGCTAAACAAGGGGCTGAGAGTAGTTTGTATTCAGCATTGGAAAAGCATGTTTGCAATCTGGACTCCAGCAAAAAGTTACATTTTTGCATACCAAGGCATGCAATGGATGGGGCAATGTAGCTGCCACTGAAAGGAATTTATGGTAGTAGGCTATCTTTCCTAAGAAGTCCTGAAGCTCCTTCGAGGAGTGAGGCGTAGATGTAACAGGGGAGGTGTGGTCTGGCAGACGGCAAACCCCATCCCGCAAGACCTTGAACCCCAGATAGACAATAGAAAGTAGAAAAAAACTGATATTTCACAAGATTACACCATAAGCCTGCAGACTGCAAGATAGAAAACAAAATGCACAAATTTTTCAAGTGATCAACCATGCAGGAGCATGTGACAACAATATCATCAAGATAATTAATGCAATAGCAGGTGTGCTAACCACACCAAAAAGAAGGCACAAATATTGATAGAGACCACAAGGAGTATTCAAAATCAGAACTCTCTGAGATTCTTTGTCCACAGGAACCTACAGATATGCTTCAGACAGATCAATTTTAGAAAAGTGCTGGTGACCCAATATATTTGACAACAGTTTCTCCTGGCATGGGAGAAAATACTTATCCATGATCGATTGTGCATTGACAGCAGTACTGAAATTACCTCAGGAGCAAAGTTTCCCCAATGGCTTCTGAACTAAAACAGTAGAGATGACCATTCCCTATGCATAATTGGTTGCACCACCCCTAGAGGTTGAAGGCTGTATAAATCTGCTTTCACTTGACCTATCAGGGTGACAGGAGTAGGCCATGTGTGATAAAAACAAGGCAGAGCCTTGGATTTCAAAGAAATGTGAGCAGAAAACTTCATAGCACACCTTATACCTGCCTGAAACAAGTCCAAAAACTCCTCAAACAGTGTCTCCAACTGGGAATATGGTATATGATTGGACACAAGTTGAAAGGCATTAGCGACAGAAAATCCAAGTGCCTTAAATGCGTCCATCCAGAGCAAGTTCTCAACACTGTCATCAGCAATCACCAAAAATGTAATGGAATGAACCTCTGACTTGTAAAAGGCAGATACCGTAAATTGTCCCAATAGCACAATGTTCTGTTTGTTACAAGTGACCAGATTCTGCATGACTTGCATCAACGGCAGTGAGTGTAAACTCACATGAGTTTGAGAATTCAATAGCATTGCTCCAGCACCTGTGTTGACCTGTTGAGCTGGAAAACATGGCGAAAAACATGTAGCTTGATAAACAACTTTGGAGAAGTCACAAGCATTGGAGCTGCACAGTGTATGTCCATGTCCATATCCTGAGCAACCCTCAGCATACGACACATGGAGGTGAATCGGCCTTTCTCCTGGCAAGTGTTACAAGTAACCCAGTGCTTAGGGCATGCCAAACTTTCATGCTGTACAAACAGAAAAGACAAAATGTAAACAGAGAATGCTGACCCTAGTGCTGTGGCAATTGTGGCTGCTTTGACCAGTCTTGGTCTGCTTGACGCTGGACCAGCATGTTTACCGCCACCACTGCTGCTTCCTCATGCAAGCCACCTGACTGGGTACATCTTGTGATACTACTGCCACCTCACCCCACACTTCAACTTGGTCACCCACTGCCCGAGAACTTCAAAAGATTGTACTATTTGCAAGATTTCTGGCAATGATGGGTTTTCACAGAGTAAAGTCTTGTGGCATACCTCCTTGTCTGTAGCTAAACAGATAATTGTGCCATGCACCATAGAGTCTGCACAAGAGTCATTGTGGGCATCAGTAATTGATTGACACTTACGGCTAACACCATGAAGTTTGGCTGCCCAGACCCTGTATGATTGGTTTGGTTTCTTGCAGCATTGGTAGAATTCAACTTGCACCCCTATGGCAATAAACCATACATGTTATCAAAAGCTGTAAGTAATTGTAAAGCGGTGAGCTGTCACAGTAATTGATACACTTTAGATGGAATCCATGACAGGAACACCAAAAGCCAAAAAGTGCTGACTGAGTCTTTTTTTGTAACCTTCCCAATCCTTGGTTGAATCATCATACAGAGGAGAAGTGGGTGGATAGACCAGTGGAACAGTTCCCTGCTTGTTAATGGAAGCAGAAAAGTGATCACTGCCAAAGTAAGCTGTTCAATCATGGCTGATAACACGGCATCCATAATGACTAATCCTGAGTAAACTGCACTTAAAGACTCCACATTCGGGAACTGTTCCAAACTCATTGTCAGTCATGTGGTAATCAAGTAATACACAAACTGATCCAGGTAACACAAATATGGCTTTATTCAGAAATGTCTGAACAATAATGGAAATAAGCCTCTCCTGACTCCACATGTAACAAGACAAAAGAATCATTGAGACGGTGCAACGTAAGTGATCAACTGCTGCGAGTGGTACAATCTAAAAGACCATAGTGAGCATGAGTCAGTGCTGCTCCGCATGTATATAGGTGCAAGTCACTGGTAGATGACATGGTGAAGACCATGCCGTGTGCATGCTTACTACAGATGGCTGCTAGTGGGCAGCCGGTGCTGATATACTTGCCAGTTGATTTAAGAACACATGCATGGCAACACTACACTCAGCGCACTCACAATCATACACACTAGTAGCAGGATACCGTAGCATATAAATGAGACACTGGTGCATCTCCAACAGAGATGGTTTATTGTGAGCCTCTATGAATTCCAGCTGAGTACGTAGTGCCAGCAGCACTGTCAGACACAGAGGGACTTTCGCAGTTGGTTCAGCCATTAAATCACCACTACACCAGTATGCATTGTGTATGCCATACCTACCATGGCAGTCATCAAGTCTTTGTACCCAGAGACTCATACAGCTGCTCTCGTTTGATGCTGCAAATGGACTCTAGCACATCACCACCACAGCCACCATACACTGGCCATTTCCTGGTGTTGAGTAGAGGCAAGCATACCACAGGCATATTGTACATTGACACACCACTTAAAGTATTTATTGAACTTGTCAAGACAGCATGCATTTTACATCCACAAGTGTCAGATGCCTCACCAAACAGTCTGGAGCAACCGAATTGTACTTCTCAGATGCCAGAGTACACTGTCCTACACTTCAGGGCCACACCAGTGCAGTATCCAGGGCCACGCCAGTGCACCAACCAACAACTGACACTTTGCTGCCTCCATGATGTTCGACCAGCACAAGAGCTGTTCATTGGATTAAGTTGAAGCTCCAAAATGTAGTGGATGCTGTGCACTATAGCATGGAGAGGGGGTAGGTGAGGAAGGGGGGGGGGAGGAATGTGAGGGCGGAGGGGGGGGGGGGGAGGCGGGGAGGATTGCTGTGTGGCAGTGATACATTTTCGTGGAGTTGTGCATCATAAGAGAAGCAGGTGGTACAGTAGATCTCTCTGGCATGTTTTGTGTGTTATTTTTGCCATATTATAGAATTTCCTGTTTTGGAGTTTAAGTTTACTTCTGTATCTTCTACTTTCAGAAAGAAAAGTAACTTCTGTACATCCCAGAACTATGCACAGTTATTTATGTGGACAAATTACGAGCTCACAACTGTTTATTCTACTGGTAGACACTATTTGTTTCCAAACACACACTCTTTATAGAGTTTATGAAACGCTTTACAGCTGAGCCAGGGTTTCCAATAGAGTATTACAATCTTTTACTGACTTTATATTTATTTACATTGATTATTGTCTGCAGTCATCAGATGATGACTTTTGCAAATATCATATGATGTACAAGGTTAATAGGTGTTATTTTTATGTATGAAGGTTTAATACCATACATATAATATTTGTCTACAAAGTTTAATACATTATGTATATAGCTTATAATCCTTCAGTTAATGTGACATTTATTTGCAAGAAAAGATTTTAATTTTGTTCTAAATACATCCTCAGTATGTGCCCTTATAGGGTGTGTAAATTTGTTGTTCCACATTGTGCCAATGATACATGGACTGTGGTCTGCTATTTTTTAGTTTTGTTCTTTGCCTGTTATAACTGTGCTCATTTGTGCTTTGTGTTGTAATTATGTACATCATAACATTTGGGTATGTCATCCTGATACGGTTTACAGAAAAGTGATGTGCATGCATACACACACACACATACACACACACACACACACACACACACACACACACACACACACACACGGACACGGACACACACACGTACACAGTTAGATACTTATTTTAGATAAGAACATCATGACAGGTCTCCTTGTACTTCAGACCTTGTGTCAACCTAGCAGCTGTCTTTTGTAACACTAGCATTCTGTTCAAGTGCACATTGACAGCACAATTCTGCTATTCTAGCACATAATTTAAAAATGGGAAAATTTTCCAATAGTATACTGTTTCCACTGTTCTATTACATACTGTATTGGATAGCTGACAAAACAAGTACATTGTGTCCATATGGGAATGCCCTGCTATAGATTTTAATAGCATAAAATGTAGGCATTCCAGAGTGTTGATTCAAGTCACAATTAAAGAGTAACTCAGTTTTAGATGTTGTTGTTCTCCTGCTTGCAATGCAATGCAGGCCACATACACAAAATGATGACTCCCGAGCTTAAAGGGTTTTGTGTTGTGCCGTTTGCCATGAGCGAATCTTTAATTTCAGTTCAACATTTTCTTTTTTTTTTTATTTTAGTTTTTTCTGTGATCCTCAATGTGGCAAAAACATCCATTACTTGTATAGCCAGTTTGAAATGGCCAGAACAGTGTGTAAAGGGAAATCCATGGGACAACCAAAAGAGTCTAAACAGGATGTTGACTGTATCAGACCATCTTACCTTTGATGTCTTAAAAAGTCTATTCAGAAAGCAAATCTTCATGTACTTCAATTGCCAAAGATGACAGTGTGGGAGGTTCTAAAAAGTATTTACACGTGCGTCTATACTGATTACAGTTGGTACATCCTGTAAAGGCAGGTGACTATGCTGTACGTTATAACTTTGCAAGTGAAGTGTTGCAGTGGAAAGATGACTTTTTAAGTGTTCAGTAATGAGGCACCTTCTAATCTAAGTGGTAAAGTAAATACCCATAATGTTCTTATGTGGGATCTGACACCGTGATGAACTTGTACATCATCAGAGAGATTCCCCAAAATTAAATGTTTTCTGTGCTGTGTTCTGACTTTGCTGAAGCTACCATTAAAGGGATGGCTTATCTGAACATATTGCAACAATGGCTCTTTCCTCAGTTAGAAGGTGCACCTGAAAAATTTATTTGGTAACAAAATGGAGCTCCTTCCCATTGTCATGTCTTTGTATGAGAGTGATTGAACATCTCTGACTGTTGGATTATCTGTAATGGCTAATATAAGAGAGGGCATCCACGTTCACCTGATTTCACATCATGCAATTCTTCCTTTACAGCTTTATAAATTATTGTTTCTTCATTCTGCCACTATCTAATGATATACCAGGGTTGAGATACAAAACTGAAAAGGCTACTGTTATTTCTATTGCTTACTCAGATTCCTTAATCAAAGTTTAGAAAGAATTGGATAAGATTGGACATATACTTTGGCATGTTATGCCATCAAAACTGGTGCCAGAGACAGGGAATCATGTGGCATTGTTCTGGATGTCTTGTCAGAAAATTACCGTGAGCAGATAGTTAGAGTATCAACTCGTGAAGGTAACATCTTAGACCTCCTGGCAACAAACAGACCTGAACTTACCGAATCAGTTAAAGTAGAGAAAGGTATCAGTGATCATAAGGCTGTGACAGCATCTATGACGATGGGTCCTACAAGGAATATTAAGAAAGGTAGGAAGATATATTTGCTCAGCAAGGGTGACAGGATACAAATTTCAGAATATATCAGCAGTCAGCATCAAATATTTGGTGATGAAGACAAAGATGTGGAAAACAAATGGAAAAAATTCAAAGGCATCACTCAATATGCCCTAGACAAGTATGTTCTGAGTAAGATTTTAAGGGATGGAAAAGATCGACCATGGTTTAATAGCTGTGTCAGAAAAGTGCTACGTAAACAAAGAGCCCTTCAGCTCAGATTCAAGAGAAGTAAAAATCTAATTGAATGAAGCAAAAATGAGTGCAAGGAGAGCAATGAGAGAAATATTCAATGATTTTGAAAGTAAGACATTGTCAACCAATCTGAGTAAAAACCCTAAAAGATTTTGTTCATATGTAAAATCAGCAAGTCATCTATTCATTCTATTAGCGACCACACTAGCACCGAAATGGAAGCTAACAGAGAGAAGATCAAAATACTGCATTTGGTCTTCCGAAGTTGTTTCACCGCAGAAGATCATAACACTGTCCCTCCTTTCAATTGCCGTACAAACATAGAAATGGCAGATATTGAGACTACAGAATTGAAAAGCAGCTTCACTCACTTAGTAGTGGAAAGGCTTCAGGACCAGATGAGATACCTGTAAGATGCTATAAAGATTATGCAAAAGAACTTGCTCCCCTTCTAGCAGTAATTCATTGTAGACTGCTTGAGAAAGAAAGGTACTTAACAACTGGAAAAGAACGATGGTCATTCCCGTTTTTAAGAAAGGCTGTAAGACAGATCCACACAATTATAGACCTATATCTTTGACATCAATCTGTTGTAGAATTATGGAACATGTTGTACATTCAAGAATTATGACATTTTTGGAAAAATATAAAAAACAACATAGATTACACAAACAGAGGTCCTGCGAAACTCAGCTCACTCTGTTCCTCCATGAGATCCACAGTGCAGTGGACAATGGTGCTCAAGTTGGCGCCATGTTCCATGATTTCAGTAGGGCATTTGACACTGTCGTGCATTGGCGTTTAATGAAAAAAATACAAACTTACAGAGTATCACAGCAGACCTGCAATTGGATTCAAGACTTTCTTGCAGATAGAACTCAATACGTCACTCTTAACAGAACTAAATCCACAGATGTAAAGGTAGTATACGGAGTACCACACGGAAGTGTGATAGAACCGTTGCTCTTTACAATATATATAAATGATCAAGTAGAAAGTGTCGGATGCTCTTTCAGGCTGTTCACAGATGATGCAGTTGTCTATACCAAGAAGCAACACTAGATGACAGTAACAATTTGCAGAATGTCCTGCAGAGAATTGATGAATAGTGCAGGCTCTGGCTGTTGACCCTGAGCATAAATAAATGTAACATACTGCACATACATAGGAAACAAAATCCACTACTGTACAGCTACACTACTGATGACAAACAGCCTTTAGACAGCATCTACTGTAAAATATCTAGGTGCAACTATCCAGAGTGACTTTAAGTGGAATGACCATATAAAACAAATAGTAGGAAAAGCAGATGCCACACTCAGATTAATTGGAAGGGTGTTAAGGAAATGTAACTCATTCATGAAAGAAGTGGCTTGTAAGGCACTTGTTTGCCAGATTCTTGAGTATTGTTCATCTGTCTGGGATCCCTGTCAGGCAGGACTGACAGAGGAGATAGAGAAGATCCAACGAAGAGTGGTGCATTTCGTCATGGGACAGTTTAGCTGGCAAGAGAGTGTTACGGAGATGCTAAACAAACTCTACTGGCAGACATTACAAGAGAGGCATTGTGCATCATGGAGAGATTTACTATTGAAATTTCAGGATAGCATTTTTCAGTATGAATCAAACATCATATTACTTCTCCTCACGTACTGACCATTAGGAGAAAATACGAGAAATTAGAGCCAATACAGAGGCTTACCAACAATCATTCTTCCCACGCACTATTTGTGATTGGAACAGGATTGGAGGGATCAGATAGTGGTACCAAAAGTACCCTCTGCCACACACCATTAGGTAGCTTGTAGAGTATGATGTAGATGAAGATGCTGTATAACTAAAGATGCACATACTTAACACTTCTAAGAAAAGGTATGTTAGTTTACCTTCAGTTTGATGTATGATTTGTCTTGATTAATAATCTTAATTAAACTGTTATAATGTGCCATTGAAACTGGAACAGTCTTTTGTTGACACCCTGTACAATGCACTACTTATTTTATTACATACAAAATTAGCATGACAATTATTATTGATTTTTCCATCTAAATCTTGCTGCAATTAATAAAAGAGAGTCCCATACCAGATGCATTTCACTTTTATATACAAAACCTCTTCTATGGTCATTCTGGAAATATGGATACATAATATGTTTCTACCTTTTTGTATATATAGATTTAAAACAATATTTCTTTATAAAGTTGGCTTGCAGATTACTTACAGTGTTTCTGCCTCTTATTTACATATTCTGCATACCACAGCTTTTTCCTTTGTTGTTGGTGGAGGTTGAGTACAAAAGAAACTTGGTTATACATTGACTTTTGGAAATTTTTTGCCTAGTTTGAAATAACTTTTTGTTACACTGCATTAGCACTATTTGCACTTCACCTCACTTTACAGAACTTCATAACAGAAATAGAATAAAGTAGTGGATACTACATTACTGAGCTTAATATTATTTTTATCAGATTTGTTAAATATTACATAGCCTATCCTACTGGAGGGTAAATCTGGTACTGTGGTGTCTGAAGTTACTGCATTTGCAATACTGTGTGAATTTAAGACACCTGATAATTTTAAATTACTAATGACACAAGAATTTGCATCAGTCAATTCTAAAGCTTTGTAATGAGTCAGTGACTCAGGGGATATTTACTGACAGATTTTAATAAACATTAGTAACATGCATCAGTGGAAACAGAGATAGTGAAACCACCTCCATTTACAGGCCACTCATGCCTGCCTGAATTTTCAAATACTCTTGAGGAATTGGCCTACAACACAATGTTGACTGGTTTTTCCACTGGATAACTTGAAGAGTACCTCTCAGTTTGGTTTTCATTCAGGACTTTTTACAGAGAGAACTGCATAAGATCTCACAGATGAGATCCTTTCAGAATTTGACAACAAACTCTAACTTTTTGATGTATTTAATGTCCTATAAATTGCCTGTGTTTATGAGGGCCACAAAATTCTGCTTGTTATCCAAGAGTTATGATATTAAAGCACGAAAATCTTCATAACCAAATGTGGAGGCCCATGTTCACTAATTGCACCATAGGGCTGAAAATATAATCACAATTGGTGTGTATGTGGTGGGGGTGGTGGTGGGGGTGGGGGCAATAAATTAAAAAAAAAAATCAATTTTGAAGTCCCAGAAGGATCGTCATTCTGCCTATAATTACATAAATGACCTACCAGTGGCTTTAATGGATAGGTAAAAACTGTGATGATGACCAGTGACACTAAATGTAAAGCAAGGACTCAATCACAACAGTACCAAACTAACCAAACAGGCTAATAACCAGTTTTAAGTAATTTTCCCACAAAAACCCATATTATGGAAACAGAAATGAATGTAAATGGACTGCTGATACCAGAAATATATACTAATAATCATTAGCTAAGTGTGTGTTATATTGCCTTGACCTCTGGAACAAGCAGTGTGACATAGTGTTTAGTATCACTGGTCAATGTGTTACAGCCACTAGTTCAAACCCAACTGCCAATAGTTATTTAATATTTATCACATCTGGCAGATTCCGAAAGTATTTTATGGTTTTATTCTTTTTATGCACTGTAATAATTGATGTTTATATAAATATAATAATAGTGGCTCCAGTTAGGCAACATATAAGCCATTGCTTATTTTGTGGCGGCGTTCGTAGCGACAAACAATTCGCTGTAGAAACGGCTTACGAAGTCACCGCCACCCTTTTAATAGCGGGCCGACCGGTCCGCTGGAACAGTGAACAGAAAGATGAAAACCCAAACACTCTGATTAAATAAAAGTCAGTACTTATCTTTATTAACGAAGATACAGAAACACAGTAGTGAACTCCGTGTCTACAGAAATCTGTCTAGTTCGAGTCGGAGCGGCTAGGTCAGCGTCGGCTGACGACAAACAACAACTCTGCTGTGATGAACACACAACTGACTAGCAACTACACAATTCAGTGGCAAGTATACAACTGAGCGGCGAATACAGAACTGTCCTAGCGCTCGCGACTCCAGCGCTTAAGAAACTAGAAGCCAGCGGTGGCGCGCGCAGACTTGCGGCGATTTCCTGTCTCGCTGGCGCTGCTTATGCGGACGGCGTCCGGACTTTGATGCTGCCAACATTTTGGCAGCGGGCACGGGTGGCATTACTGGCTAGGATATAACACTCCTCCCCCCCAAATCGCCGCACCATCGTTGAATAATGACGTGTCGAGCGTCGACGGCAGGGGAGGGGTCTGGCCGCAGGCGTAGCAGAAGAGACCGGGGCGGAGACTGTTGTCGGTGGCAGTCCCCGGTCCGCACCCCAGCATTGGCTGCGCGGGGCCTCGGGAAACACCGACTGAAAACCGAGGTCAGGGTGCACGCCTGTGACCACGGACGCAGCTTCTGGTACTGGACGCGACGGGGCGTCGGGACCCACGAAGAGAGGCAGCGTCTCCTGACGCTGCGTCGACGGCTGCTGAGTGGGCGCCGGACAAGGCGCTGCGGTGTCAGACTCATTGGGGGTGCCCAAGGAAAGTGGCTGCAGGAGAGGCTGCACAGCCACCGCTTGGGAATGCGGCCCGGCTGAGGGGTCGACGTCCATCAGCTCCGAAGGCGGTGGCGACTGAAGAGGGACCGCAGGTGCTGGAGCGACCACCTGGGGCGCTCCCGGATGAAGCTGCGCGGGAGGCATCAACGGGACGGGCTGTCGGTGTGGTAGCGGCGACGGCTGCTGCTGCTGCCCTGGGGCGGCAGTGAAGTCGGAAGGCACGGCTGGAACCCGCCGCGAACCAAATCTGTGGACAAAGAACGAGCGGCAGAATCCGGGCGGCCAGCGCGGCGCAACTGGTTCTGATGCCTCCTGTGCACCCCAGTAGCACCTTGAACAGTATAAAAACCGCGACCCTGGACACTTATCACGGTACCACGTTCCCAATGACGGCGACCGTGATAAACTCTGAAAAAAACGGCGTCGTTGCGCTGAAAACGTGTGCGATGCTCAGAAGCGGCGGGTCGATCCAGGGGGTGCAACAACCATAGTAGGGTGCGATGATGACGGCCGTGGAGAAGCTCCGCAGGCGAAGGGCCGTCGCGTGGCGTGGTCCGGTACGACAACAGGAACGTGATGAGGGCCTGCTGACGAGAGTGCATAGCACGAAGGCGGTCCATATGATCCTTGAATGTGCGTACAAAACGTTCCACTGCACCATTCGATTGAGGGTGGAACGGCGGAGTAAGAACATGGCGAATGCCATTGGCAGAACAAAAACTTTCAAATTCAGCAGAGGTAAATTGTGGACCATTGTCAGACACTAAAACTTCTGGAAGACCCTCAATACAAAAAATTGAAGTCAACGCCTGTATAGTTTGTGCAGACGTTGTAGACTGCATGGGCACAACAAACGGAAAATTACTAAATGCATCTATCACGATGAGCCAACGAGAATTCCAATATGGACCAGCGAAATCAATATGTACCCGCTGCCAGGGACCGTCAGGGCGTGCCCACTCAAAATAGCATTGAGGCGGAGCAGCTTGGTGTTCGGCACACGTCGAACAATCTGTAGACATCTGCGTAATCTGCTTATCAATGCCGATCCATGTACAAAGACGGCGGGCAAGCTGCTTGGTGCGGACCACTCCCCAATGACCTTGATGCAACAAGTCGAGGACCTTGGATTGGAGCACTTGGGGAACCACTACACGAAGCTGGTCATTCTCGGTGCTTAACAGCAAAACTCCATGCGAAACAGACAACAGATGACGTTGCGGATAATAGCGACGAACCACAGGATCCGATATGTCCTTTGCCTTGGACGGCCAACCACGTTGAACAAAACGTAATAGTAAACTCAGATGAGGATCCGTAGCTGTCTCACGTGCCACCTGACGATAATCAATCGGAAAATCCCGGAGGGATTGATGCTCATCGGCATCAATCTGATGGCAAGAGTCGTCAGAGGAATCGAAGACATCATCCGCAGCAATCGGCAATCTAGAAAGCGCGTCAGCGTTTGCATGCTGAGCTGTAGGGCGATACAGTATCTCATACTGGTATTTTGATAACAAAAGAGCCCAACGTTGTAGTCTCTGAGCTGTCCGCTGAGGAACTGGTTTAGAAGGATGAAACAGTGACGTCAGGGGCTTGTGATCTGTTACTAAATAGAATGGTCTACCATAGAGGTAGTGATGGAAGTTTGTGACACCGAACACAATAGCCAACGCTTCCTTGTCCAATTGGCTATAATTACACTGAGCTTTGTTTAGCAATTTAGATGCGAACGCAATAGGACGTTCGGTGTTACCGACTCGGTGAGACAACACAGCACCGAGGCCGAAAGAAGAGGCATCACAAGCTAACACCAGAGGCTTGTTAGGGTCGTAATGGACCAGACAACGATCATTCAATAAAGCCTCTTTAATCTGCTGAAAGGCTGATTGGCAATCAGCTGACCACACAAACGGAACATTCTTACGGCGGAGACGATGCAACGGTGCAGCAATCTGTGATGCATTAGGTATAAACCTAATATAATATGTCAATTTGCCAAGAACTGCTTGCAATTCCTGCAGATTGCGAGGGGCGGGCAAATCACGAATAGCTGCTAAATGTGACTGGGAGGGATGAATGCCTTGAGCATTAATAACATGTCCCAGATACTCCATCTCCGTAAGGAAAAATGAACATTTATCAATGTTGCAACGTAGGCCTGCCTGAGACAACACTGTAAACAAACACTCCAAATTACGGAAATGTTCAGCAGGCGTCTGACCGGACACAACAATATCGTCTAAGTAGTTGCAACACGATGGCACATTAGCCAGAAGTTGTGACAAAAAACGCTGAAAAACAGCTGGAGCTGACGCACAACCAAAAGGCAAACGCAGAAAACGGAACAACCCCAACGACGTGTTTATGACAAAATACTGTTGTGATTGCTCGTCGAGGGGCAATTGCAAATATGCTTCACGGAGATCAATTTTGGAAAAGAAACGAGCTTCCCCTAACTTATCCATCAGCTCGTCCGGTCTAGGCAAAGGAAAAGAATCAATGACAGTCTGAGGATTAACTGTGTACTTAAAATCAGCACACAAACGTAACTTGCCAGACGGTTTCTTTATAATAACTAAGGGAGAAGCCCACTGGCTCGCTGAAACGGGTTGAATAACACCGTTGTTTTGCCAACGACAAAGTTCATCTGCTACAGGTGCCCGGAGGGCGTGAGGCACTGGACGAGCACGAAAAAATCGAGGCTGAGCATTATCTTTTAACGTAATATGAGCGGCAAAGTTCGCAGCACAACCTAGTTCATCTTTAAATATGTCACTGTATCGTTTACACAAATCGGTTATGCTGTCTTGAGGAACAACAACAGAATTAATTTGCAACACATTGTCTTGGATAGACAGGCCAAACAAGTTAAAACAGTCTAATCCGAAAATGTTTACACTGTCTGTAGCGCGGAGCACTGTGAATGAAACTGTTTTTGTATTGCCACGGAATGTGGCTGGCACGCTACATACACCTAACACAGGAATTTGTTCTCCACTATAAGTAGCCAAAGAATGTTTCGCCGCTGAAAGTTTAGGGCGGCCGATAGCCGCATACGTAGCACTATTTATGAGAGTCACAGACGCACCAGTGTCTAATTGAAAATTGAAGGTCTTATCCTGAATGCGTAGCTTCACAAATAGTTTATTACACTGTCTCTGGATCGGTGCAGTGGAGGCGGAAGACACAAAATCAGCGCGTTTAGCGCGTGTTCGCTGCTTACGACAACTCGTGGGTTGGGCGGGTGGAACAACAACTCCCGCTTCACTTGCAGTCTGTACATTACGTTTTACAGCGTTTGAATTACGCTTGGGTCGCATAGCAGAGGGCTGGGTGGGTGGCTTATTGCGAATAAGTTTATTACCCACACAAACCGTGGAAGAGTCTTTAAACGCGACCTTCTGGGCGGGCTAGCTTTGAAGAACATGAATATCCATGGGCTGGGCAGCACTAGAAATGTTCTTGCGTTTACGCAAACAAACAGTCTGGATGTGTCCTTTCCTTTGACAAAAGTGACAAACCGCGTTTCTTAACGAGCAACGTTCACGAGGATGAGCAAGAACACACTTAGGGCAAGACTTAACTCTATCATTTTGCACACGTGGCTGACGAATGTGTTTAACATGACGCGGCCGGCTAGTGTTTACAGTCTGACTCTGCCGGTGGGGCCTCGGGCGTGACATAACTTGCTTAGCACAGGCAATTTGAGAAATACATGGCTGATCTAACTCACACTCAGCATAGTCAAAAGTATCTTGGGCTTCAATGATGTTCATCACAGTCTCTAATGACGGGTCAGGCAACTTTAAGATAGCAGCACGAATACGAGAATCTGCAATGTTTTGAGTAATAGCGTCTCGTAACATGACATCACTGTAGGAAGCTCCACACACACAATTAAATCGGCACTGACGGGTGAGGCCCCGTAAATCTGTTAACCACTGTTTATTAGATTGATGTGGCAGTTTCTTTAATCTGAAGAACTTGAATCTGGCTGCTGCCACATGAACTCGCGACTCGAAATACTCAGCAAGCTTGTTAACAACAATGTCATAGTCTACAGCTTCTGGCTTGGATTCCGGGAACAACTTACAAACTAGTCGATAGACTTCCACGCCTGCAGTGGAAATTAAATAAAGCTGCCGCTCAGTACCCATGATTTTGTATACTGTCATGTGCGCCTGCAACTGCGCGAAATATTCTCGCCATTCTTCACTTGATGCATCAAAAGCACGGAAAGGTGGTGCTGCCTGTGCTTGTTCCTTTTGTGTTGGAGGATTAGCCGCTTGTTTGGCGATTGCTTCCACCAGACTTTGTATTTGCTGACTCTGTAACAAGATAAACTGTTGTAATTCAGCAGACATAGTGAACACAAATTAAACCAGCCCCCAAAATTTTATCGCTATAATTAGTATAACCAGAAACAAGTTGAACCAGCCCTGCACACGAGTTCGGAAGCCCTCGACGTCAGTTTTGTGGCAGCGTTCGTAGCGACAAACAATTCGCTGTAGAAACGGCTTACGAAGTCACCGCCACACTTTTAATAGCGGGCCGACCGGTCCGCTGGAACAGTGAACAGAAAGATGAAAACCCAAACACTCTGATTAAATAAAAGTCGGTACTTATCTTTATTAACGAAGATACAGAAACACAGTAGTGAACTCCGTGTCTACAGAAATCTGTCTAGTTCGAGTCGGAGCAGCTAGGTCAGCGTCGGCTGACGAGAAACAACAACTCTGCTGCGATGAACACACAACTGACTAGCAACTACACAATTCAGTGGCGAGTATACAACTGAGCGGCGAATACAGAACTGTCCTAGCGCTCGCGACTCCAGCGCTTAAGAAATCAGAAGCCAGCGGTGGCGCGCGCAGACTTGCGGCGATTTCCTGTCTCGCTGGCGCTGCTTATGCGGACGGCGTCCGGACTTTGATGCTGCCAACCTTTTGGCAGCGGGCTCGGGTGGCATTACTGGCTAGGATATAACAGCTTACATGGACAGGAACCAGAATGCAAGTAGTACATACTGCACAGCATCCATATATCCAGGAGACAATTGGATACTAAGTCAACAGTAAGTCAGCTGCACACAGGCATCCATCAGTATCTGACTGAATGGAATCATATGATGTGTTTGGCAAATGTGTGCTTTTATTTGTATGGCACTGCACAACAGTGGTTCAAGAAAAACAAAGAGAAGCTCTATAGCTGGGATAAATCCCAGACCAAATGGAATAAAGAATTTGGTGAGAGTCACCAGCAAATCCACTTAGTGGAAGAATAACTGAACAGGGCTCAATATTATGGAGAAATGACACAATCCTAACACTACATCTTTTAGTTCTATGCCGTATTGTGAATCTGAATATGTCAAAAGCTGACAAAATCTCTCACTTGATGCAAGGAGTTGCAGAACACATATATCATGCTCTACTGGTGAAGGATGTCACAACAACAGTGAAATTCATCAAGTGGTGCAACCCATAAAGGAAATGCAACAGAAAAAGTGTTGCATGAAAAAGGTGTGCTTGAATTATGAATGTGGTCCCTATGGCAGTTGTGGAAGACTGCTGTGGCACGCCTCTCTCATATGCCAGGTTGTCAGTCAAGAGATACAAAATTTTACGACAGCCAGAACTGACAGACCAAGTAAGCAAAAGGTGGCAGCCTTGGAATGTCAACTGCATAAATCAGAAGGTAAGAGAGAAGCAGAGCTTAATCAGTCTGTAGGACCAATTTCCCTACCAGTTTAATTCACCAGGAAGAATAGACATGGCTAATTCAGAATTATGACTCAATGGAAAAATGATTACACTATATCCCCACAATTTTGTTTTTTGTTTTTTATGGGTATATTAGTTGTGATTATTGTGGAATTCAGTGAGCTGAATTCAAATATACTTTTAGATTTTTTCTGTCAGGCACAGTTTTTGAATAATTGTGATTTTAGCTTCTTTACCTGTCACTGTAATAAAAAACATCAAACTCTTAGTGTTTTTAAAAGTTGTTGAAGGCATATTTCAACCAATAAAAGAACTACTCAATACATCCACCATTATACACAGAGCTTAAAAAATTAAAAACCCAATAAAAATGCACATTTTCTTACCGTTATACTTTATATGTTATACCATTTATACTTTTATTTCTTCCCTTTATGGTGAATGTCCTTGGAGTCTCGAATTATATCCAGCAGTAATCAATCAACAAGGGATGTGTCCATTACCATTTGTAGTGATGTTCTAAGGTGATGACGTCTGTATGGAACCTGTCTTTATGTTCATCAGACACATCATTGCAGCTTTCTGGGAAGTGATCCAAATGAGAATGCATGAAATGCACTTTGAGGGACATCTTGTACCCCAATTTTTTGGTGTGCAACAAACATCTCATTTAGAGAAGGAAAGTTGCTACTCACCATATAGCTGAGTCGCAATAGGCACAACAAAAAGATCCACAGAATTATAGCTTTTGGCCATTAAGGCCATTGTCAACAACAGACACACTTACACATACACACACAAACACACACACGTACACACACGTACACAACTTCCACACACGTCTGTAGGCTCAGGCAACTAAAATCACACTGCAAGCAGCAGCACCAATGCATGATGGGAGTGGCAACTGGTTTTTGGCGGCGTGTTCAGCTACAGAGTGGGCCACTTGTTTTTTGGCCACAGTTTGTAGGTGGCCATTTGTGCAGACAGGCAGCTTGACAACCAATAAGCTGTCTGTCCACATTGCTGAATTTGTCTAATTTTGGGGCCAACAAACACACCTTCCTCTATCTTTGTCCGTGTAATACAAGGTAATTGATTTGAGAGGTACACAAATCCTCTCACACTTTTATCCATTGCCTTAAGAAATTGCTTCATTAAGCTTACTCTGATGTGAAGTGGAGGAGAAGCACATCTTCACTAGTTACCAGTTTCTTACACAAAACATCTTTTTCTCTCAGTTTTTATTTTTGTAGCTGCCATATTTTTTTCATGTAATGGGAATTTCTGTCTCGATTACCCCCTCGCATATGAAACATCCATATATGGTGTAGCCTTGCTGCTTGTCTAATATTATGGCTACGATTTTGACGTTACCACATTTTTTCCATTCATATTCATTGTATTTCAGACATGCGAGCATGTATTCCAAAATTTTATCTGGCTCTTTAGCCCTATTGGCATAGGCAACTGGGACAGAAGGAATCACATTCCCATTGTGCAGTAGAATTGCTTTTATACTAGTTTTGGAGGCATCTGTAAAGAGTTTCCATTCCTGTGCACTGGAAGGAAAGTTCTGTCTCTATTCCTGTAAAAAGTTACATTTTTACATCATTTTAGAATATGACGCTCTTTTAACCTAGATCCTAGCAGTTCAGCCTATTCAGCCTTTTTTTTCTTTCTTTTTCTTCCCCCAAATCATCGACTAGATGATTAAGGTATGCCTGAGTTAAGAAACATGGGTCTTGATCACTTATATTGCATCACTTCTTTCAGGAGAAGATGTCAAATCCTGACCAACATTTTCTTTTTCGCTATCTGTGTTCAAAACATTAGGCGGTCTTGGAAGGCACTGGATCGCTGGCAGAGGGTGGCACTGATCTGATTGCAGAAAGCAAATTTGGGTAAACTATGTGTCTGACTTCCTTCTTGTAAAGCCTAAAACATTTGTGAGAACAAAGAAAGAGTCTGTTACATGATCTTGTTGCTGTCTCCACGACATGGGTGCTGCAAACAACATGGAATTTTTACCCTTCCAACAACTTGTTAGTTATGTATAACAACTAGCACAAAACATATGTGGTGCCCATCCTTGTCCTGGTCTCCAAGTTCCATTCTGAAGTAATACATGTTGGGCAAAATTTTTTCCTATGCATTTCAAATGTGTACCCCCTGCAGACATAACAGAAAGAGTCTGGATTATCCTGGCACATTTCTTCCTAGGAAGAAAAAAATTGTATGAATGTGATATGGTAAAAATAAACACTAAGTTATTTTTAAGTACAAAAGATGAGGGGATTTTACATTTGTGCCAAGAAGGAAAAAAACATACTTGATATGACAGAGGACTCTGTAAACTAATAATTGCTTCTCCAAAACTGGAAGCTGTCTGGTTCTACTGTAGTATGTCAATGATTTTTTTTCTAGAAAAAGGGAAAGATTCCTTTCAGCAAGTTTTGTCAATGCCAACCAGATTAATAGATGCATTTCTGTGGATAGAGAAATACATATTCACATGACAGATGAAACATTTTAACTGATGTATCACAAACTCAATTCTCAACCCCTAACAATGATTTGTGCATTACAAAATGTGGCAGAGATTCAGAAACAGTGATCCCAACTGCAGGTTCATGATAACTGCAAAGACTTAACCTAAAAGCAGCTAACTCATACTTTTGCAATTAAATTACAATTGCTAAATCACTATGTCAGCAATGTTAAACGTATAATTTCTTGTTGTGACATTAACACCGAATAAGGCTAAAATTAGCCTAACAAGACAATACTGTGCAGAGATAGATGCCATTGTTTGGATATTAAAGTGAGCAGAAGTTGATGTTGCCAACTAATTTTAGTAAATTTAACCTTGTTTAGGAACAATATTATTTCTGAAAGTTAAATTATATATATTTTCATGTAACTAAAAAACTGTGTCTGACGGGGAAGTCCTGATTTCAGTTTTAAATTCTTCATGCAAAAATGCTTTACGAACACTTATTTCCAATTTGAAAATTTTCCTTTGTAGAACAGTGAAATCCAGCAACTGACCATCACAGGGACAATTAATTCCTATGGAAAGTATAACACACTGTAGAAGAAGAAGCATATAGGGACAGAGAACAACATGTCATTGTGTTTCCACTGTGGGTATCCTGGACACGTTATATCCCATTGCAGAGGAGGAAGGCAATTTTTGACAACTGCCACACTGTCAGACATTCCATTAATGCCAGTCAACTCCAGATGATTATGGTTGATCTGTGAGACTAAGCCCATTGCTGTACATTGGATGGGGCTGCTTCCCAAATCTGTCAAAGTCTTTCCTTGTCCCATACAGAGGTGTCAGCTGCTCTCCTAGCTGCCAAATTCAGGAGAACTAAGCAAAGTAACCCTCTGTGGAGGTGTGACTGACAGACATGCAAATCCTCCATGGACAACAGTCACCAAGATCTCAGAAAATCTCATTGATATCATCAACAGCCAACCTGTCTGGGTGCTTATTGACTCAGCAGCTTCCTTCTCTGTAATGTCAGAAGCTTATTGTCATCTGCTGAAGAAGGGTATATTTATAATATGAAAGTGATTGTGCAGAAAGCCACACATGGGAAATACATTCAGATAACAGAAATATGAATAATAGCAGAACACATCCCCTCATATTTATCATTTGAACAAAATGTAATAATTTTGTTATTCTTGGATGGGACTTCTTGCAAGCTTCACATGCAGTCATAGACTGTGGAAGATCAGAGCTACAGACTAATAGAGCTATTACAATGAGTACACTTAACAAATATTGCTCTGGGCAGTTTTTGTTATTGAAGATGTTGTTTTTCCACCATCACTGTTATGAGTTCCGGTCATCAGTTGAGATGCTCATTTAAACTGTGAAGCTTGAGTTAGTTGCAATTATCTGTTGAGGATCACAAAAGAAATCTACATCCCCATGACAATCATAAGCACTGCACTGTAGGTGGTCAAGGAGAACTTTGTGTCACTAATTGTCACAATTAGCCGCAACTCACCTCTAAAGGTATTTGCATAGGAACAGTCGAACCAGTCAAGAAAGCACAGATTAGTACCAACAATGAAGAATCATGCTTCTCTATCCCTGTGGACAATGCATTGGAGGAAGCTACTTTTGAGCTACCAGCGGGATCTAATCTGATACAGGAATAATGCTGGCAAAAGATAGCAATTTTGCAACAGTTTTCATATACTTTCAGATCTGGAGTGGAGAAAAGATAGACCAAGGAGCCAATGGTAAAACATGCATCATCCACCAAGGTGAATAACACATAGTTCAGGAGGAAGTGGAGAAGATACTGTAGGATGACGTTATTGAATCTTCTGAAAGTTCTTTCTCCAGCAGTCCTTGTGAAAAAACATTAGGCACAAGACATTACTACATCAAGTATTGATGAGTGAACAAAATCCTGAAGAATGTCTATCCATTGCCATGCATTGAGGCCACCTTAGATTGCTTGAAAGAAGGAAAGTATTTCTCAGCTATGCACATGAAGAGAGGCTGCTAGCAAATCAAGGTTGACAAGACTGAGTGGGAAATGACTAGTTTCATAACTCCTGACATTGTATGGTGGACAATCTGTTTGGTATCTTAAATAGATAACTTGTCTCTGTGACATTGAAGTTGTGTGTGTGTGTGTGTGTGTGTGTGTGTGTGTGTGTGTGTGTGTAGTAGGGTCATCTAATCTGCACTACAACTTTGTTGAAATGTGTTCAGACTTCAGGCATCCTCCTGAGTCCACAATTTAAAAAAAGTTCCTCTTTCCCATCCAAGAAATATCAGTCTGCAGCATTATTTCATGAATGCCAGTGGAGTCTCTCCTGATACAGAAAAATTAGAGTAGTTGCAAACTCCTCAGCAAATACACAAGGTAAGACATTTTCTTGGAATATGCTCACACTAATGGTGATTTATAAAGGACTTATGTGCTAAGGCTTGTCCTTTGCAAGAATTACTGCAATGAGACATCAAATTTTCCTGGAACTTGGTGCAAAAAAGATTTTTTATTGTCTTTAAGGAGGTGCTGATGTCATCTCCATTATTAGCCATCGTGGGATAATTAAAGTCTGAGTGCAATTCAGGAAGGTGCCTCCAGAGAACTCTTCAAGTCCAAGATGAACTACTCTGCAGCTGAGAAAGTGTGCTTTGAGCTATCAACAAGTTCTGGCCATATTTATTTGGCAAACCTTTCACCACTGTCATGGGCCACAATTCTCTATGCTGCCTGACTAACCTGAAGGCTCAGTGGGGTGAACTGGTGAGATGGGCACTGAGGCTTCAGGAATACAATGTCATAGTGGTATACAAAAGTGGACATAAATGCAAAGATGAATGAAGGAAAGATCATATGAGATGAACTATAATCTTAGGGGGCAAAAAGGGTTGCTCAGCATCCTAATTATCCTGAAGTTTCCTCACAATGCTCCAACATCTGGACACCAGGAATTCATGAAGACTCTAGACAGAATCATATGCAGGCATCACTGACCAGTCCATTAAATACTGTATGAGCCACTTTAAGGGATGCCAATGATGAATACAGATAGCCATACCGTAGGTGCAACCACAGCGGAGGGGTATCTGTTGAGAGGCCAGACAAACGTGTGGTTCCTGAAGAGGGGCAGCAGCCTTTTCAGTAGTTGCAGGGGCAACAGTCTGGATGATTGACTGATCTGGCCTTGTAACACTAACCAAAACGGCCTTGCTGTGCTGGTACTGCGAATGGCTGTAAGCAAGGGGAAACTATGGCCGTAATTTTTCCCGAGGGCATGCAGCTTTACTGTATGAATAAATGATGATGTCGTCCCCTTGGGTAAAATATTCCGGAGGTAAAATAGTCTCCCATTCGGAACTCCGGGTGGGGACTACTCAGGAGGACGTCGTTATCAGGAGAAAGAAAGCTGGCGTTCTACGGATCGGAGCATGTAATGTCAGATCCCTTAATCGGGCAGGTAGGTTAGAAAATTTAAAAAGGGAAATGGACAGGTTAAAGTTGGATATAGTGGGAATTAGTGAAGTTCGGTGGCAGGAGGAACAAGACTTTTGGTCAGGTGAATACAGGGTTATAAATGCAAAATCAAATAGGGGTAATGCAGGAGTAGGTTTCATAATGAATAAAAAAAATAGGAATGTGGGTAAGCTACTACAAACAGCACAGCGAACGCATTGTTGTGGCCAAGATAGACACGAAGCCCACGCCTATGACAGTAGTACAAGTCTATATGCCAACTACCTCTGCAGATGGCAAAGAAATTGAAGAAATGTATGATGAAATAAAAGAAATTATTCAGATAGTGAAGGGAGACGAAAATTTAATAGTCATGGGTGACTGGAATTCGGTAGTAGGAAAAGGGAGAGAAGGAAACGTAGTAGGTGAATATGAATTGGGGGTAAGAAATGAAAGAGGAAGCCACCTGGTAGAATTTTGCGCAGAGCATAACTTAATCATAGCTAACACTTGGTTCAAGAATAATCAAAGAAGGTTGTATACATGGAAGAACCCTGGAGATACTAAAAGGTATCAGATAGATTATATAATGGTAAGACAGAGATTTAGGAACCAGGTTTTAAATTGTAAGACATTTCCAGGTGCAGATGTGGACTCTGACCGCAATCTATTGGTTATGAACTGTAGATTAAAACTGAGGAAGCTGCAAAAAAGGTGGGAATTTAAGGAGATGGGACCTGGATAAACTGACTAAACCAGAGGTTGTACAGAGTTTCAGGGAGAACAAAAGGGAACAATTGACAAGAATGGGGGAAAGAAATACAGTAGAAGAAGAATGGGTAGCTTTGAGGGATGAAGTAGTGAAGGCAGCAGAGGATCAAGTAGGTAAAAAGACGAGGGGAAGTAGAAATATTGAATTTAATTGACTAAAGGAGAAAATATAAAAATGCAGTAAATGAAGCAGGCAAAATGGAATACAAACGTCTCAAAAATGAGATCGACAGGAAGTGCAAAATGGTTAAGCAGAGGACAAATGTAAGGATATAGAGGCTTATCTCACTAGAGGTAAGATAGATACTGCCTACAGGAAAATTAAAGAGACCTTTGGAGAAAAGAGAACGACTTGTATGAATATTAAGAGCTCAGATGGAAACCCAGTTCTAAGCAAAGAAGGGAAAACAGAAAAGTTGAAAGAGTATATAGAGGGTCTATACAAGGGCGATGTACTTGAGGACAATATTATGGAAATGGAAGAGGATGTAGATGAAGATGAAATGGGAAATATGATACTGCGTGAAGAGTTTGACAGAGCACTGAAAGACCTGAGTCGAAACAAGGCCCCGGGAGTAGACAACATTCCATTAGAACTACTGACAGCCTTGGGAGAGCCAGTCCTGACAAAATTCTACCATCTGGTGAGCAAAATGCATGAGACAGGCGAAATACCCTCAGACTTCAAGAAGAATATAATAATTCCAATCCCAAAGAAAGCAGGCGTTGACAGATGTGAAAATTGCCGAACAATCAGTTTAATAAGTCACAGCTACAAAATACTAATGTGAATTCTTTACAGACGAATGGAAAAACTGGTAGAAGCTGACCTTGGGGAAGATCAGTTTGGATTCCGTAGAAATATGGGGACACGTGAGGCAATACTGACCCTACGACTTATTTTAGAAGCTAGATTAAGGAAAGGCAAACCTACGTTTCTAGCATCTGTAGACTTAGAGAAAGCTTTTGACAATGTTGACTGGAATACTGTCTTTCAAATTCTGAAGTTGGCAGGGGTAAAATAGAGGGAGCCAAAGGCTATTTACAATTTGTACAGAAACCAGATGGCAGTTAAAAGAGTCGAGGGGCATGAAAGGGAAGCAGTGGTTGGGAAGGGAATGAGACAGGGTTGTAACCTATCCCCAATGTTATTCAATCTGTATATTGACCAAGTTGTAAAGGAAACAAAACAAAAATTCAGAGTAGGTATTAAAATCCATGGAGAAGAAAAAAAAACTTTGAGGTTCACTGATGACATTGTAATTCTGTCAGAGACAGCAAAGGACTTGGAAGAGCAGTTGAACGGAATGGACAGTGTCTTGAAAGGAGGATATAAGATGAAAATCAACAAAAGCAAAATGAGAGTAATGTAATGTAGTCGAATTAAGTCGGGTGATGCTGAGGGAATTAGATTAGGAAATGAAACACTTAAAGTAGTAAAGGAGTTTTGCAATTTGGGGAGCAAAATAACTGATGATGGTCGAAGTAGAGAGGATATAAAATGTAGACTGGCAATGGCAAGGAAAGCGTTTCTGAAGAAGAGAAATTTGTTAACATCCAGTATTGATTTAAGTGTCAGGAAGTCATTTCTGAAAGTATATGTCTGGAGTGTAGCCATGTATGGAAGTGAAACATGGACGATAAATAGTTTGGACAAGAAGAGAATAGAAGCTTTCGAAGTGTGGTGCTACAGAAGAATGCTGCAGATTAGATGGGTAGATCACATAATGAATGAGGAGGTGCTGAATAGGATTGGGGAGAAGAGGAGTTTGTGGCACAACTTGACTAGAAGAAGGGATCGGTTGGTAGGACATGTTCTGAGGCATCAAGGGATCACAAATTTAGTATTGGAGGGCAGCGTGGAGGGTAAAAATCATAGAGGGAGACCAAGAGATGAATACACTAAGCAGATTCAGAAGGTTGTAGGTTGCAGTAGGTACTGGGAGATGAAGAAGCTTGCGCAGGATAGAGTAGCGTGGAGAGCTGCATCAAACCAGTCTCAGGACTGAAGACCACAACATAACAACAACAAATGATGGAAACACAAGGCAATTACATCCAGGGCATTTCATACCATGCCTGCCTGCAGTAATTCCACCAAATTGGAATTGACCCTTTTGGAAGGTTCACAAAGTTGACACGTGGAAATCGATGGATAGTAGTCTTCACTGACTTGTCACCCACTATATTGTCACCCAAGCTACACTGGTTGCCAAAGTCCAGAAAATTGTAAAGTTTCTTGTAGAAGACATTTGGAAGCATGCTGCAGCCTATGAGATGATCTCTGATCGTGGAAAAGATTTCCAGTTGAGATTTGTATCAGAGGTAATTTCTTTTGTGACTTCATCCACATGATGACAACTGCCTACCACCCACAGATGAAAGACCCCACAGTGTGCTTTAGTAAGTCATTGGCAAATATGCTTTTGATGTATGCTGATGTTGAACAGAGAGTTTGGGATAAGTTATTGCCCATTATGGCATTTATGTACAAGGCAGCAAAGCAGGACACTACAGGCTTCACTTCGCCCTTTCTACTCTGCAGTCATGAGGCAAAAATGACAAATGCAACAAGCGAAAATGAGTAAATTACTCTTACTGTCATTCTCTTTATATTGCTCAGAATATGAAATTAAAACAATTTAAATTGCCCTATTAAAAAAAATCTGAAATAATTAACTGTTTTTGTTTCTGTGTAAGAGCAGTGAGCTCTACCAGTCTCTCCACAGGTATACAAAGCATCAAATGCTTTATCATCACCTGACACTCTACCAGTATCCTGCCTCAAAATGTTAATAGCCTCCATGGCTTCTCTAGTGCTTGACACTACTGGTTCTTGGTCATCACCTTCATCATCCTCTCCACCAATAAACTCTCTCTTCCCTTCTTCAGAATGCGTGGTACTGATGCTATCTACTGTTGGCACCTCTGGAGTGATGACTGAAGCATAAACACCAGTATACTCTTAAAACATAAACAATATGCCTATCACAGAAAAATCTGTAGACTCAGACAAATCATCTTCTTGTGGTTCTTGTGCATTTTCTGTGAACTTAAATCCTGCTTTCATGAGGCAGTTAGAAATAGTTAAAGAAATCACAGCCATGCTTTGGCTACACAATGCATAGCATCCAGAAGTTATATGGTCATAGATCTTGTGCCCATGCCACAATTGTGCATAAATACAGCATTCTGCACAAGCAGTTTTATATATTTCAATTTGAATGAATGGATAATTCCCAGATCTAACAGATGAAGCTGACTTGTACAATTAAGAGGCAGAAACACTAACTTAACTCAACTGTAGATTGTAAGGGTGTGCTGTCATCTGTCAAGAAATAGCATTATTTTCCTATTTTTTGCCCACATTTTAGCATCCAGTGCATGCATGGTGAATGAGGAGATGGAATTGGTCATTCATCCAATGCTGTTGGATTCAAAATTAGTGGGTAGAGTTCTCACATTTTTAAGATATCTTCACTTTTTAAATTTGCCAATTACCAAAGGAGGTAATTTTTCTGACCCATCAACATTGGCTGTAAGTAAAATGGTTATATCCTGATTACTCAGTTTCCCACCATGGCATTTCTCACCTTTAAAACATAAGGTCTTACTTGGTAATACATTATCAGTTTCATCATCATTAAAAATATTTTTTGGATCATAATTTTTAAAAATATCTTGCAGTCCATTTTTCCATTGACTTATGCTTTCACCACACAGTTGGTTGTAACAATGTTATGATGAGTCTTACATCAGTTGATCCAACCACTCGATGCTGTGAATTTGGTGAACCTAATTTTTGCAGCAAACTGAAGCACCTTTTCTCTCAATATGTTGCAATCAAGTGGAATTCCCGATGTTCTCATCCTAACAAACCACTCTGAATGAGTTTATCCAAACACTCAAGTGCTGATGGCCAATTCAAGTTACTACAGAAATTGACTTTTACACTAGTGTTTGTTTCCTTATTATTATCAGTATGGTACTGTTTTTTTGGGATTATTGTCAGGATTACAGTTCGTTTGTTGCATTCAAAGAAGTTGTCACGATATGGAGAAAGTAGAATGTAAATTTTGCTGACTGCTGTTAGTGAAGTTTAATCTGAGTGCACATTTTGCTTCAGAATTCTTAATTAAAAATGCAGTAATCATTTTTATTTTTGAGTGACAAGAAGACTTCTTGCCTAGTTCTTTTGGTGACGTGTTGGCATGATGCAGAATATCTTCTGGTGACTGCCTTCTGTTTTCAGTTGTGGCAACATAAACAATCTGACAGTAATAACTCTAGTAGCAATCTTCATTCTTCTCATTGTGTTGTGTTACAACAGCCTTAATTTAATTTTGCAATCATTTACACAAACAAACACAGCTTTTGAAGATGCCTGTTTCTATGATGGGCTTTCACAAATCATTGTTACTTCTGCAGGAAATACATTAATCCATACTACGTGTGCAGTCTTAGGTTAGTATGACCTAATGTCAGATGTAAACATTCCTCTTCGAGGTGCTCCATAACATGATTAAAGTTTCTGCTTTTTTATCATCAAGGATGTCTCTGAGTTGAGTGATGTGTGTTTGTGTGTGTTAGCACTCAGCCACTGCCTTCAGGATAATCACAAAGACAGTGGCTGAGTGCTGACACACAGGTTTCCCTCTTCATTCCAATCATGTCCAATGGTATAAACAAAACATGGAAGCAAAAGTCTTTCTTGAAACCACATTAAAAATATATTTGTGTTATAATATAAGACTATTGATAATCATTAAAAATTATGGTAAATAATACTTGTAACACAATTTTGGTTAAAACATTAAAGTTGACAGTCTTCATAAACAGGGAACAATAGGCACAAAATCTACAGCCTGTTGCTGAGAAGATCACTCAGCTCAGGGATGCCCTGGGTGAGAAATAGGGCAAAAATTGTTGTGGTGTCACAGAGCATCTTGAGGAGGAATGTTTATATCTGACATCAGGTGGTACCAACCTAAGATGTGCGCCTACTACAGGTTAGTGTCTTTCACATGGAATTAACAATGATACATGAAAGACTATTATAGAGACAGCCATCTTCAAAGGTGGTGTTTATTTGTACAAACAATGTGAAATTAAATTAAAGCTGTTGTAATACAAGACAATGAGTAGAAGGAATGTTGCTACTAGTCACTATCATCATATTGTGATTGTCATTAAGCTAGTGCCTAAGCATACTTTTCCACTCTTCCAAACACTGGGAACCTATAATACAGGCAGCTGTGACACAATAAGCTGTCAATGAAAATCTTGCTTACCCCATTAATGCTACATTACATTATCAGTAACTTCACGTACAGCCTGTGTTTTGTGCTTTGTTTCAAGGCTGACTTTGAGCAGGAATACAATGTACTTCTTGCAGAAATCAATGTTAAAGGTTGTGAAAACATCTAATAAAATTTAAAATGTTGTAACCCAGAATTGATAATGATGGGAAATCATTGTATTGAGAGAATGAGACTTCCGTTGGGACTGACACAAAGGAACATAAAAAGTGAGAGCATGGAAAAAGCAGGAATGTAAAAACAGGGTTTTACTGTGGATACCCATTGTTTCATAGAAAATCCAGTGTGGTGACGTAGACATTAACCTAGCAATGAGAGATAAACAGCAGCTCTGGAAAAAACAGCTTTTCTGATAATTTCACTATTTTAATCTTATCATGAATGGACATCAATAGCTTTCAGCAGTTCACTTATAGTTAATTACAATTCTAACAATGGAAACTCCAGCTTGGAATACTGACAATATAAGATAAAGGGTAGATTGCTACTCACCATAAAGATGACACATTGAGCTACAGACAGACTCAACGAAAAGACTGTTACACATTTACCTTTCAGCTAAAGCCTTCTTGAGAAATGTAAACATACACATATTCATTCACACAGGCAGGTACACCTCATGCACACATGACTGCCATCTCCAATCCCAGGTGTCGGAGATGGCAGTCATGTGTGGATGAGGTGTGCTTGCTTTTGTGAATGAATGTATGTGTGTGTTTCCTTTTCTGAAGAAGGCTTTGGCCAAAAGTGAAATGTATGGCAGTCTTTTTGTTGTGCCTGTCTGCAATTCAAGCTGTCATCTTTATCATGAGTTGCAATCTATCCTTTTCATTATATTGTTAATTGCAATTCTGTTTTTGACAGCTACATCACTTAAATAGTTCCATTTTCCTGAAGAGTCTCCTTCATTGTAAGATCTGTGGGACAAAGGATGAATGAATGAATGAATGAAGCAAATAAATTTATAGTAGTGTTGTTATAAACAACATTTATTGTAAATAAGGCACCTTTCATGTATAATAACTGTTTACATATTGGCTGGTGGCTTTTGTCTTGGGATGTTTGACGGACATTGGTTTAATGATTTTTCTGGTGTTTTGCCAGCAGAAGTGACTGGTGTTGTCAAATATTCACCCTCAATTAGTGATGAAAGTAATTAGAAATGTGGAAAATTACCTGCAATTATATTTACACCTGCCTACAAATGACAATATTTATCTACTGCTGATGGTGACAGATCTGCGTTTCACTTCTTTTCACATATTTGGGATGCATAAGGATGAAATAATGTTTACTGCTGAAAATCAATTGTATCAAAGTTTAGAGACTGTTCAACAAGAATGTCTGGTTTTTGTAAAGAACTTTAAAAGTATTTTCAACATTTGGGGGTGTTACATTTCTATAGTTAATACTGAATTTCTACACAGAAGAGGACAGAACAAAGATATAACCCACTCAACAAAGTACATGCAGTATCTTCCATTGGCATTTGTACTGTACTATTGGTTTAATTTCTCATGCCTCATAGTCATCTGTCATACTATTAAAGCTTCATTTGCAGTTTTCATGTACTTCAGTGTACTAGTTCAAGTTATTGAACCACAACAAAAAACTGATGTACATGACTTGTCAATTTAGATTCATATTCATGGTTCCTGTTCTAGTAGTATAAATTCTGTGCTTTACTAAGGCTGGATTAAACTGTTACTATACTCTCATTCAGTAAACCGTTAAATTCATTCAAAGGTAGAATGCAGTGCAGTTAATTGCTATGCACCCATTCATGTATTTTATGTTTGCATAATGTCTATGGTATAGGTGTTTACTGGAGGAAATAGGAAACAAGTAGAAGCAAATTTATTTATGCTTTGTTAGTCACTGCATTGTCTTCTTTGTATATGATGGTGTACTTTATAATCACTAACTGAAACAAAACTAGTTTTCTAAAACAGACCTCCAGCAATGATGACAACACATCTGTTGTTCAGTATCATCCATCTGTATATTTGCATAACTGTCAATTGCAGAGTAGTAGATGAAAATCAGATTAAGCATGCAACTGAAAAAAATAGCTTTTTGTAACTATTGTACATTTGTCATATAGCTCTGTTACTGGGAAGTGTTAAATATCAGGCTTCAGCATATGAGGAGAGTCTTCTCAATGTTTTGATTCACTGTAATACTATATATGAATGCTGTGTATAGAGGAAGTCCACCCACATAGATGATTACTTCAATATCTCTGCCACAACTATTTGGCACCAAAGTGAATAGTGTTGAAGACACTGGTCCAAGAAACCTGCCAAGTGAGGTAAATATTTTACAAAATACATTGTATAAAAGTAGATATGTTATGAATACATGAGACTTCAATAATTTTAGCCTTGTGAAGCCATGGTGACAGAGGACTGTAGGAATTATTTATTACATGTTAGAATGAAAACTATGTTTGCAGAAAATTGGAAACAAAACTGTATTTTTTTTAAACTGTAGGTAAACAATGGATCTATTGCAGAGGTTCACATCTTTAAGTGTTAGTGAAAAGTAAGCTTCAGGAATAAAACAGAATATATGAAATAAAACCCATGTGAAATGATAGAAAATCAAGGACTGAAGAAAGCGAAATTAAATAGTGCAATATGGGATGTGACTTACAAGGAATTTGAGTGTAGTAATCAAGTAAAATTATGATAAAAGGAATTACTGAATGCTACCAACAATTAAATAAATCAGTATGAAAATGTTAAGAGAAATTTGTCACTTGCTCCCATTAATGCTTTGTACATAGTGAACCAGTCTTGATTCTATGCAATTTAGGCTTCCTTTTGTAAACTTTAAAGACTATTTCACATCTGCTAGCTCGTCTCAGATGATTGTAGAAAGAACAACAGTCAGTACTTGCATAAGAGAATTTCCATGAAAGTTTTCCGAATGTTATTGATCAGACTATGTGACATTAAAGTGTATTAATGATATGAGATATAAATCATAAATAAGAGGAACTGGAAAGAAAAGCACATTGGAAAAAAAATGAAAGAATCATCACATTAACTTTCATGAAGAATATTCTGTAGTTTTCCACCAAATGTTGAAGCATTTATGTGATTTTGTTTCTATAAAGCATAACAGAACTTCTTTGGAGAATACAACTTACAAATCAGTTAATCATGTAAAATTGATAAGAAAGATTCTTTTATGAGGACAGGTACGATAAAACAAGGTTATGAAAATTTACAGAGCCATAATAAAGGAATAATGAATAACAATAAATCAACATTCATTTGGTGAAATACTTGTGTCATCTTCAAAATTACTGCCCATGCTCAACTGAACTGACATCTTAAAGCAGTTGTAAATGCTCAAATAACTATGAAGAAGTAGACAGTGGAATTATAAAATTGTCTTCTCTTGTTTCTAGGTCACTGAAAAACTGGTGGAGAAAACGGTCAGCCAGGAAAGGTGTTGTTCAATTAACATCTCCCTGGGTAAGGGATTATACACTTGTACCTTTTGATTCACTTACACTCTTCAGGGAGTATTTGGAAATGGGTAAGGTTCCTAAAATTCCTAAATAAAATAAATCACCAAAAAAATCAATTTTTGACATAAAAGTTCTGCTCACCAAGCGGTGGCAGGAGAACACACATACAGGGTGTTACAAAAAGGTACGGCCAGACTTTCAGGAAACATTCCTCACACACAAAGAAAGAAAATATGTTATATGGACATGTGTCCGGAAACGCTTACTTTCCATGTTAGAGCTCATTTTATTACTTCTCTTCAAATCACATTAATCATGGAATGGAAACACACAGCAACAGAACGTACCAGTGTGACTTCGAACACTTTGTTACAGGAAATGTTCAAAATGTCCTCCGTTAGTGAGGATACATGCATCCACCCTCCATCGCATGGAATCCCTGATGCGCTGATGCAGCCCTGGAGAATGGCGTATTGTATCACAGCCTTCCACAATATGAGCACTAAGAGTCTCTACATTTGGTACCGAGGTTGCATAGACAAGAGCTTTCAAATGCCCCCATAAATGAAAGTCAAGAGGGTTGAGGTCAGGAAAGCGTGGAGGCCATGGAATTGGTCCACTTCTACCAATCCATCGGTCACCGAATCTGTTGTTGAAAAGCGTATGAACGCTTTGACTGAAATGTGCAGGAGCTCCATCGTGCATGAACCACATGTTGTGTCATACTTGGAAAGGCACATGTTCTAGCAGCACAGATAGAGTATGCCGTATGAAATCATGATAACGTGCTCCATCGAGCATAGGTGGAAGAACATGGGGCCCAATCAAGACATCACCAACAATGCCTGCCCAAACGTTCACAGAAAATCTGTGTTGATGATGTGATTGCACAGTTGCATGCAGATTCTCGTCAGCCCACACATGTTGATTGTGAAAATTTACAATTTGATCTCGTTGGAATGAAGCCTCATCCGTAAAGAGAACATTTGCACTGAACTGAGGATTGACACATTGTTGGATGAACCATTCGCAGAAGTGTACCCATGGAGGCCAATCAGCTGCTGATAGTGCCTGCACACACTGTACATGGTACGGAAACAACTGGTTCTCCCGTAGCACTCTCCATACAGTGACATGGTCAATGTTACCTTGTACAGCAGCAACTTCTCTGGCACTGACATTAGGGTTATCATCAACTGCACGAAGAATTGCCTCTTCCATTGCAGGTGTCCTCATCGTTCTAGGTCTTTCTCAGTCGCAAGCCATAGGCTGGAATGTTCCGTGCTCCCTAAGACGCTGATCAATTGCTTCAAACGTCTTCCTGTCGGGACACCTTTGTTCTGGAAATCTGTCTCGATACAAACGTACCACGCCACGGCTATTGCCCTGTGCTAATCCATACATCAAATGGGCATCTGCCAACTCCGCATTTGTAAACATTGCACTGACTGCAAAACCACGTCCATGATTAACACTAACCTGTTGATGCTATGTACTGATGTGCTTGATGCTAGTACTGTAGAGCAATGAGTCACATGTCAACACAAGCACCGAAGTCAACATTACCTTCCTTCAATTGGACCAACTGGCGGTGAATTGAGGAAGTACAGTACATACTGATGAAACTAAAATGAGCTCTAACATGGAAATTAAGCGTTTCCGGACACATGTCCACATAACATCTTTTCTTTATTTGTGTGTGAGGAATGTTTCCTGAAAGTTTGGCCGTACCTTTTTGTAACACCCTGTATATATTAAAAAAAGTGTTTTACACATGCAAGCTTTTGGAGACAGTGGCTTTTTCTTTTGACTTAAGGGTTGAAGGGCAAGGAAGAGGGATGAAAGAAAATGACTGTAGAGGTTCAGGAAAAGGGATAGAGTTCGAAAAAGTCACCCAAAACCCCAGGCCAGGGAAAACTTACTAGATGGAATGAGACAAATAGACTGATTGTTGGGGACTGCACTGGATTGAATTTGAAAATCTGAAAGCTTGAAGATGGAAGACAGGGTAATATACAAGACAGAGTTTACTGCTGAAATATTGTGCACATGTTAATGGGAGTGAAAAGCTAAATGCATTTTGGGAGGGGAATGGTGAAAAAGAGACAAGTCAGAAAATGAAAGATGTAGAAAGCTAAAATGGAGTGAAGGAAGTAGTAGTTAGTGTGGAGAACAGCTGAGATGGAAGAAATTAATGTAAATTAAGGCCATGTGGTTGGTGAGAACTAAAGACATGTTGTTACATTCGTTCCAACCTACTGGTGTTTGGGGGAAGAATCCAGATGGCACCTGTGGTGAAACGGGTGTCGAGATCACAATTGTCATGTTGTAGAGCATGCTTTCCAACAGGATATTATGCCCATTCATCTTAACTGATAACGTGGTGGTAGTCATGTTGATGTAAAAGGCCGCTCAGTGTTTACATAAACAGCTGGTATATGAGATGTGTTGTTTCACAGGTGGCTCTCCCTTTGACAGTATATATTTTGCCAGTTACAGGGCTGGTATACGTGGTGGTAGGAGGGTGCATGGGGCAAGTCTTGCAGTGGGGACTGCCACAGGGTATGAGCCATAGGGTATGAAGGTGAGTGCAGAAGGAGCATAGGGCCTGACAAGGATATTGCGGAGATTGAGAAGACAATAAAAAGCTATTCTGGGTGTGGTGGGCAAAATCTCAGACAGGATGGACCTCATTTTAGAGCAAGACCTTAGGAAGTCATAGCCTTGTCAAAGTAGCTGATTAATACATTGAAGACCAAGATAATACTGAGTGACAAGGGGCGTGCTCTGAAGTTGTTTTTTGGAGGCATCAGCAGTACCAGGATTGGATGTGATGGCCCGGGAAATCTGTTTTTGAACTAAGTTGGTGAGGTAATTACATCCAGTGAAGGTTGAGGTGAAAATGGTGGTATATTGCTGTGAAGAGTCTGCATCCGAGCAGTTTGCCTTGAATTCTAAGGCTGTGTAGGAGGGAATGTTTGACATGGAAAGGATGGCAACTGCCAAAATGTAATTACTGTTGCTTGTTAGTAGGTTTAATGTGGACAGATGTATTTAGCTGGCCTTCAGTGAAGATGAGATCAACATCAAGGAATGTGTCATGGGTTTCAAAAGAGGATCATGTGAAATTTGATTGGGGGAATGTATTGCTGGACTATTTCACCTTCAAGGGGCCCTCCCGATCTCTGCAATATCCTATGCTCCTTCTGCATTCATCTCCCTACCCTATGCCTTCCTATCCCTGTGACTATCCTTACTGCAAGACTTGCCCTATTTACCTTGGACTATTTCACCTTTGAGGGGCAGACGTACAAACAGATCAGGGGTACGGCCATGGGAACCAGGATGGCTCCCGCCAACCTTTCCATGGTTTGGGTGAAGGGGTCTTTTCTGGAATCCATAAGTCTTCAGCCATTGGCTTGTTTTATGTACATTGACCTCTTTGCCATATGAACTCATATGAGGCTAACCTGTTAAAATTCCTGGAATCTCTAAATACATTCTCCCAGTTAAATTTCATATGGTCCTATTCTGAATCTCATGTCACTTTCCTTGATGTTGATTTCATTCTCACTGAAGGCTAGCTACACACTTCTGTCCATATTAAACCTACTAACAAACTCCAGAATTTTCGTTTTGACAGTTGCCATCCTTTCCATGACAAAAATTCCCATTCATATAGCCTTGTCATTCAAGGCAAACTGTTTGTTCAGATGCAAACTCTTCACAGCAATACACCACCATTCTCATCTCAATATTTAATTAATGTAATTAACTCACCAACTTATTTCTAAAACAGATTCCTAGGCCATCGCATCCTATCCTGGTACCACTGATGCCTTCAAAAAACAACTTCAGAGCACACCACTTGTCACTCAGTATTATCTTGGTCTTAAATGTATTAATCAGCTACTTCGACAAGGCCATGACTTCCTAAAGTCTTGCTCTGAAATGAGATCCATTCCATCTGAGATTTTGCCCACAACACCTAGAATAGCTTTCCATTGCCTTCTCAATCTCTGCAATATCCTTGTCAGACCTTATGCTCCTTCTGCTCTCACTTCCATACCCAATGTCTCATACCCTGTGACAGTCCCCACTGCAAGGCTTGCCCTATGTACCCCCCTACCACCACTTTTACCAGCTCTGTATCGGGCAAAACATATACTATCAAAGGGAGAGTTACCTGTGAAATGATACATTTTATATACCAGCTGTAATGTAAACACTATCTGGCCTCTTACGTCAGTATGACTACTCCCAAGTTATCAGTTAGGATGAATGGGTATAGGCAGAGTATCTATACTGGCAACACACAATATCCTGTTCAGAGATGCTCTACAACATCACAGTCATGACCTTGGTGCCTGTTTCACCACACATACCACTTCAATTCTTCACTCAGACACCAGTTTCTCAGAACTCGTAGGTTGGAAAGAGCATTACCACATATCCACAGTTCTCGCCACCCATCTGGCTTAAATTTACAGTAATTTCTTCTATCTCAGCATTTCTCCACAGTAACTACTCCTTTCTTCTCTCTGTTTTAGTTTTCTACAGCTTTCATTTTCTGACACATTTATTTTTTGCTGTCCCCCTCCCATTTCTATCAAATACAATGCACTTAGCTTTTCACCCTTATTAACTTGTGTGCAATATTTTAGCAGTAATGTGTGTCTTGCATATCACCCTGTCTCCGACCTTTAAACTCTCAGGTTTTCAAATCTCATCCAGTGAAGTCCCCAACAATCAGTCTTGTCCCATCCAGTAAGTCTCCACTGACCCAGGTTCTGGGTGACTTTTCTGAATGCTAAGCCTTTTTCTAAATCTCTCCAGTCCTTTTCCTTCATCTCTCTTCATTCACCTTCAACCTTCTGCCAGAAGAAAGAGCCACTGGCTCCAAAAGCTTTCATACGTAAAACCCTTTTTTTTAATATGCGTGTTCTCCTAAATAAAATACATAACATGCCACTTGTTGTCTTCAGTATCTTCACTCTAACAGTCTTTGATTTTATGCCTTTTTTAATCACTCTAATATACTTTTTAATTTTGATTCTATGTTTTTTCTGGTCACTCTAATACAAGTTTTTTTTTTATTTTTTTTATCTCTGTTGCTCTATTTATTTATCTTAATGTATGTTCTATCCATTTCAGTGATTCAGTATGGATTTGTGACATTATTTGTGGCAGCATTTCCTCTAGCTCCACTCTTTGCTCTTCTAAATAACATTGCAGAAATTAGAATTGATGCAATGAAACTGACTACTCAGTTGCGACGCCCACTTCCGAGAAGAGTGAAAGATATTGAACCATGGTATGGAATTTTGTCAGCAATAACAAGTGTTGCTGTTGCAGTAAATGTAAGCAGCGACTTTATAACAACTATTATGGAAATTAATTATTTGTTTTTGATTGGTGTTATCATCATCTGATTAAGAATTTAATTATTCATTTACATGTCACTCATTATTGATACAATTTATGAGTAGTTTACTTGAGCAAGGTAGAGAAATTAGCATTAAGATTAATTACTTCTGCCCTTGAATACTGTACAGTAGATACCCAACTAAAGCAACAAACTTTGACCCCCAGATTTTCTAAGATTTAGATTCTGTGATATAACAGCAATAATGGTTATCCGATACACATTGTACTATATTAACTTTCAAAAATTTTCTGGTAGTGTAAGGATACAGACCATTTCATAACATAAGGCCAGGGCAGTTTTATTTATCAAAAGCAAAGCATTAAACAATGGAATCTCCAGGTTGGAATATCAACAATATTAGGAAAAGGAAATATAGCTACTGACCATAAGGTGACCTGTTGAGTTGTAGACGGGCACAATGAGAAAAGTATTACACATTGTAGCTTTCAACCAAAGCTTTCTTTGGCAAAGAAAAAACACACACACACATTCACACAAGCAAGCAGACCTCATGCACACATGACCGTTCTGACCAGTGGTGAATGAGATGTTCTTGCTTGTATGAATGTGTATGTGTTTTCTTTGCTGAAGAAGGCTTTGGCCAAAAGCTATAATGTGTAACAGTTTTTTTATTGTGCCTGTTTACAACTCAGTGGGTCATCTTTACAGTAAGCAGCAATCTTTCCTTTTCCTAACACCAATAATTTTTACTGAAAGGCAGATACTGAAACAAAAACCATTCTAACAGTGCTGGAAATTCAAATTTATAGATCCAAATGCATCACCATCCATCCATCCAGTCCAGCACCCTATATCCAACCAATGCCAGGTTGGGCCTACTGTGGTGTGTCTCCTGTTTTGTGGAGAATCAGCCCCATGTATTGGGTATTATTACAGTGATGTTGCTGCTCCCAAATGCATTTAAAAGCTACTGCCAGCTTCCTCCTGAGGAGAAATTGGTATACCCCTTTTGTCTACATCTAGTGTATATCATGTGGTCAAATGTGACATTGAGAACCAGCCAGGTAATTACGTAAGATGATGTGGAAAATGCCTAAAAAATACATCCAGGCTGGCTGACACACTAGTGCCTATAGGTACCTGTGAGCAGATTCAATCTGGGGCCTCTGCTGGTGCCTTGCCTGTGATAGGTGGTCCTCAGTAGCTCACCATTGAATATCTGTTGTCTGGTTGCTGGCTGTAATCTAGTTTTGTACTAAATTTTGTAATTAAACAGGCATGGTAAGACCTGAAACATAAATCAGTTACCACTGGTCACACACATGCATACAAAATAATGGCCCCCACTAGGGCGAACTCAATGACAACCTTGTAACACGAACAGTTGACACAAACAAATGACCAGTCACAAAATAGTGGAACTAATGGCGCCCAACAAAGGCAGAAGCAATTACAATTTTGCAAGATAAACAACTAAAACACTCAGATGGGCAAGTACTAAATAATAAAGTTACTCAACTTCATGTGGAGTTATCCAGTACTCATGTGTAAATGCAACCAGGGCACAGAGACAGTATAGTGATGGCTGTTCAGACCTACAACCATTGCTGTATCTGCTGATTTCCTTCAGGCAACACTAATATTGTGCAACAAAAGCGCTCTTGCATGCAAAAGGGAAGCTCCTTTCCAAATTACAGCTTTCCAAACAATGGCTCTCAACTACAACTAGGCCACACTATCATTCCAGATGTGGCCAAGTCATTTTCCGGCACATACACAGGCTGCTCCCAGCACAGGGTCCCACTCGCCACCTTCCTTGTGCCACTGCTGACTCCAGACTCCCATTGCTGCCCATCACACACCACTTTGTGGACCACATTTGCACCACAAGCCTCTCTGGCAAAGAGATTCTACACAACCAGCAATTCTACCAGAGTGCACAAAGTTGAAAAATACCAAAAATTTACAGAACATTTCGATGCAGAAATAAATGAAGAGTACAGGAGTGGGATTAAAATTGAGTGTGAAAGGATATCAGTATTTGCTGATAAAATTGCTGTTTTCAGTGAAAGTGAACAAGAAATGCAAGACCTCTTCAGTGGAGTGAACAGTCTGATGAGCAGGCACTGTGGCTCTGAGAGTAACCCTAAGAAGACAAAAATAATGAGGAGTAGTAGCAGTGAGATTAGAAATAAATTTTATATTGAAATTGGTGATAATGAAGTAAATAAAGTTAAGGAATTTTGCTACCTTAGAGGTAAAATAAAACATGACTAACAAAGCAAGGAGGACATAAAAAATAGGCTAGCACAGGTGAAGTGGGCATTCATAGCTAAAATAAGTTCATTAGTATCAAACACGTAGGGTGTGGACAGCTGGGAATGTATGTCTTACAGGAAGCTTGCAAGGGATAAGTCTCTGCAGTTGCACTATCCTCTGTGCCCTCAGTGGATCAGATGGATAGAGCATCTGCCATGTAAGCAGGAGATCCCAGGCTCGAGTGCCGGTCAGGGCACACATTTTCACCTGTCCCCATTAAGGTATATCAACAACACCTGCTGGCAGCTGAGGGTTGCGATTAATTATAATTTCTTTCTAGAGAAGCTGCATGGTCATCATTGGTATCTGTTCTTTCGGAACAGTTACTACCTCCATATAGTTAAAGTCTACCCAACTATTGACCTCCTTCTGTGCGAATGCGCACACTTTGCCCGAACTCTTACGGGAATCATAACCTTAGTTGGTACGAGTAATGAGTGAATGGGCAAATATCCTTTAGGAACATTATGGATGTAGGGTGTGGACAGTTGGGAATGTATGTCTCACGGGAAGCATGCAAGGGATAAGTCCCTGCAGTCACGCTATCCTCTATGCCCTCAGTGGCTTAGATGGATAGAGCATCTACCATGTAAGCAGGAGATCCCAGGTTCGAGTTCCAGTTGTTGCACACATTTTCAACTGTCCCCATTAAGGTATATCTACCACATCTGTTGGCAGCTGAGGGTTTCGATTAATTATCATTTCTTTCTAGAGAAGCTGTATGGTCATCATTGGTATCTGTTCTTTCAGAACAGTTATTATCTTCATAATGCAACTTTCATTTTGCTGTTGTACATTTTTCTCCATTTTTCTTCAAATAGCATATAGATAATAATTTTTGTGCTCTTGCACCATTAACACAGGATAATTTTTTTTTATTATTTAGGGAAAATCGTGTAACAATGTACTATTACAATAATTATTGAATAATTTAATTGGATAGATTTTATCTATACAATTAAATTATTTTGTCAAAAATTGAATGTTTTCATAGTAATTATTGAATGCTTCACGTGTTGCTCATCTGGTAGAAAATTACTTTTCAGTCAATATATGTCTATTTTTGAATCAATGTTTTGATTTGTACTAAGTGAGATCTTAAGAATCATTTAACTTAATTTATGTCATGCTCATCAGACTTGCTTTTTCTTTCATGGTATTTCTTTTTCCACTTGGATTCTCAACCCACTCCTTTTCCCCCCCAAAGTAAATAGACTTTTTTGCATTTATTTTTGTTTTATTTGCATTAGCATCTTATTCCTTTTTTCCTGTTAATGCCACTGAATTTTTTAGGAGTAATAAGAGATATTTAAAGCTACCAGTAGGTGATTGTTTATTGTCATTTCCTAATTGCTTACTGATTCTGTCTCTGACTCGGCTGTTCCTTCAGTATCTCTGCACATATTTTTACCTTTTCTTGTACCTCATTTCTATTCTGATGAAAAAAGGTTAGAGAATTCTGAAAGTTGGACATCCATTTATGCATCTGGATAGCTTAGTACGTTAAAGTGCCCATTTCTAGATTATGTAAAGACATGCTGAAATGTAGCATGGTGGGGGTAGCTCCACTTGCTACAGTCCCACTCCTTAAATACATTAGTTTTACTCTTTATGCATTACGTAAGTAGTACATATGCCATAGTTATGTGAAGTGATCATTTTTTTTATTTAGGCTAATGTTTACAAAACTTTATAGTACTTTATAGTTCACTAAGTACTTTCATGATTTCTAACTGCAGAGGAATAATTAGCTTACCTGAAAACAATTTGTTTAAAGAATTATTAAACACATGGGATACCTATAGAACATGTGGAGTTGAGATTTACAGTACACAAATGCCTAATTTGCAGTCCGAAGCACTTTAGTTACTCTTTTTACGAAATATCTAACGTTCTATTCAAACCATCTTTATAAAATTTTATTTGTATTTATAATTTGAACTCCCCCCCTCCCAAAGATATTTTTGACCTTTAAGATTGTTTAATTCTTAGAACTGATGTTGTAATTTGTTGCCCTACTTTTTCTGACCTGAAAAATGTATTTCTTCATCTGAGTAATGTAATAATTAAGACAGTGAACAAAACAGAGAAATTATGAACCTGAGAAATTTACATTAAACTTATTAAATAGCTGAGGAAGCACACATTATATTGACAAAATATTCCATGTGATTTTGTTGATTTTACAAAAATCTAACATACAGTTAAACCAAATTCTTATTTGACTCAGTAGAATAATATAAATACTAAATTAGACCTTTCTGTCATTATAAACTAAAATGTAATTAGAGGTTTTGCTTATTATTCCTGGGCATGTCCGTAAACTGGTGATGATGGCGGCAACTGGTTTTCTTTTTTTGGTCATCAGTCTACTGACTGGTTTGATGCGGCCCGCCACGAATTCCTTTCCTGTGCTAACCTCTTCATCTCAGAGTAGCACTTGCAACCTACGTCCTCAATTATTTGCTTGACGTATTCCAATCTCTGTCTTCCTCTACAGTTTTTGCCCTCTACAGCTCCCTCTAGTACCATGGAAGTCATTCCCTCATGTCTTAGCAGATGTCCTATCATCCTGTCCCTTCTTCTTATCAGTGTTCTCCACATATTCCTTTCCTCTCCGATTCTGCGTAGAACCTCCTCATTCCTTACCTTATCAGTCCACCTAATTTTCAACATTCGTCTATAGCACCACATCTCAAATGCTTCGATTCTCTTCTGTTCTGGTTTTCCCACAGTCCATGTTTCACTACCATACAATGCTGTACTCCAGACGTACATCCTCAGAAATTTCTTCCTCAAATTAAGGCCGGTATTTGATATTAGTAGACTTCTCTTGGACAGAAATGCCTTTTTTGCCATAGCGAGTCTGCGTTTGATGTCCTCCTTGCTCCGTCCGTCATTGGTTATTTTACTGCCTAGGTAGCAGAATTCCTTAACTTCATTGACTCCGTGACCATCAATCCTGATGTTAAGTTTCTCGCTGTTCTCATTTCTACTACTTCTCATTACCTTCGTCTTTCTCCGATTTACTCTCAAACCATACTGTGTACTCATTAGACTGTTCATTCCGTTCAGCAGATCATTTAATTCTTCTTCACTTTCACTCAGAATAGCCATGTCATCAGCGAATCGTATCATTGATACCCTTTCACCTTGTATTTTTATTCCACTCCTGAACCTCTCTTTTATTTCCATCATTGCTTCCTCGATGTACAGATTGAAGAGTAGGGGCGAAAGGCTACAGCCTTGTCTTACACCCTTCTTAATACGAGCACTTCGTTCTTGATTGTCCACTCTTATTATTCCCTCTTGGTTTTTGTACATATTCTATAAGACCCGTCTCTCCCTATATCTTACCCCTACTTTTTTCAGAATCTCGAACAGCTTGCACCATTTTATATTGTCGAACGCTTTTTCCAGGTCGACAAATCCTATGAAAGTGTCTTGATTTTTCTTTAGCCTTGCTTCCATTATTAGCCGTAACGTCAGAATTGCCTCTCTCGTCCCTTTACTTTCCTAAAGCCAAACTGATCGTCACCTAGTGCATTCTCAATTTTCTTTTCCATTCTTCTGTATATTATTCTTGTAAGCAGCTTCGATGCATGAGCTGTTAAGCTGACTGTGCGATAATTCTCGCACTTGTCAGCTCTTGCCGTCTTCGGAATTGTGTGGATGATGCTTTTCCGAAAGTCAGATGGTATATTGCCAGACTCATATATTCTACACACCAACATGAATAGTTGTTTCGTTGCCACTTCCCCCAATGATTTTAGAAATTCTGATGGAATGTTATCTATCCCTTCTGCCTTATTTGACCGTAAGTCCTCCAAAGCTCTTTTAAATTCCGATTCTAATACTGGATCCCCTATCTCTTCTAAATCGACTCCTGTTTCTTCTTCTATCACATCAGACAAATCTTCACCCTCATAGAGGCTTTCAATGTATTCTTTCCACCTATCTGCTCTCTCCTCTGCACTTAACAGTGGAATTCCCGGTGCTCTTTTAATGTTACCACCGTTGCTTTTAATGTCACCAAAGGTTGTTTTGACTTTCCTGTATGCTGAGTCTGTCCTTCCGACAATCATATCTTTTTCGATGTCTTCACATTTTTCCTGCAGCCATTTCGTCTTAGCTTCCCTGCACTTCCTATTTATTTCATTCCTCAACGACTTGTATTTCTGTATTCCTGATTTTCCCGGAACATGTTTGTACTTCCTCCTTTCATCAATCAACTGAAGTATTTCTTCTGTTACCCATGGTTTCTTCACAGCTACTTTCTTTGTACCTATGTTTTCCTTCCCAACTTCTGTGATGGCCCTTTTTAGAGATGTCCATTCCTCTTCAACTGTACTGCCTACTGCGCTATTCCTTATTGCTGTATCTATAGCGTTAGAGAACTTCAAACGTATCTCGTCATTCCTTAGTACTTCCGTATCCCACTTCTTTGCGTATTGATTCTTCCTGACTAATGTCTTGAACTTCAGCCTACTCTTCATCACTACTGTATTGTGATCTGAGTCTATATCTGCTCCTGGGTACGCCTTACAATCCAGTATCTGATTTCGGAATCTCTGTCTGACCATGATGTAATCTAATTGAAATCTTCCCATATCTCCCGGCCTTTTCCAAGTATACCTCCTCCTCTTGTGATTCTTGAACAGGGTATTCGCTATTACTAGCTGAAACTTGTTACAGAACTCAATTAGTCTTTCTCCTCTTTCATTCCTTGTCCCAAGCCCATATTCTCCTGTAACCTTTTCTTACTTGGAAGTAGAAAAGGACAAGAAACTGCCATTTCTAGATGTGCTGGTCACAAGGGACAGCGAAAACCTGGGACACAGCGTGTAACGAAAACCGACACACACGGACCGATACCTGCACAAACTTTCAAACCACCACCCGAGCCAGAAAAGAGGCATGATTAGTACGCTTGTAACGAGAGCGGGACGAATATGTGAGCCGCAACACCTCAAAAGAGAAATGCAACACCTGGAAACTGTTCTGCGGAGCAATGGGTACTCCACAAATTACATTAGAAGTGTAACAGAGCTAAACACTCGGCGAAGTAAGGAACCAGAAAAAGAAATGTCGGGTACGGCCTTTCTGCCATACATTCCCAGAGTGACGGACAGAATCGGCCATATATTGCGCAAACCATGGCGTAAAGACGATTTTCAAACTGACAAGGAAGATCAAAGAGTGTCTTAGATCGGCGAAGGAGAAAAGAGACCCACTTGCAATGTCCGGAATATACCGTATACCATGCACATGCGGAAAAGTTTATGTCGGAATGACTGGACGATCCATTAACACCAGGATCAAGGAGCATAAGCGACATTGCAGGTTGGGGCAGGTAGAGAAATCGTCCGTGGCAGAGCACGCACTGAATGAGACCGACCACGTAATAAAATTCGCCGATACGGAAGTTCTGGCTGTAGAGAAGCACTATCACACGCGCTTGTTCAGAGAAGCTGTAGAAATACAAAAACACGCGAACAGTTTCAAAAAGAAAGAGGAAAGCCTTAAGGTAAATGGATCCTGGCTTCCCGTACTGCAGCGAACGACCGTCGCGGGTAGCAAGAGGAGAACCGCACCGGAAATGACCGTGGAGAAGCCCTCGGACGTTGGCGCGCCAGGTACATATAGTCTGTGGCCGCGAGCTCGGCTCCAGTTCACCACCGGCAATGGAGGGTGAAGCTTTGACAATGCCAGCCAGTCGTGCTGGCGAAACGTCAGAAAAATCATTAGATGAACGTCGGCCGAAGAACCCAAGACAGAAGCCAATAGGCAGTTTGTCAAACAGATAACATATGCAGTGAAACATAATAGTGCTAATAAATATTAAAAAGAAATTCAAACAGGAGTGAAACAGTGTGATGCTCAAAATTTAGTATGTAAAACCTGTAAAATTACCTTATTGAGTGATTGCCAAGGTCGTAATGTTTCAAGTTACCTTAATGAAAACGTAAACCTCGAGTGTCTGGGGTATGTGTATCCTTCAGCAGAAGCCAAGGATGTCTTGAAAAACACTAACAAAAAGGCTTCTGAAGCTGATGTCATCGTAATTATGACTGGAACAAATGGCATAGCGAAAAACAACAGCGCGAACTTAGTAAAAGGTTTAAGAAGCACATTACCAAGTATCACATCGAAAAAAGTGTTTGTTGTCGATGTTCCATTTAGATATGGTCTTGCAAAACAATTCTGCATAAATCACGAGGTATAGGAAGTAAATAAACGGCTATATCACCTGTGTTTGAAATTCAAAAATTCCACAATCATTAAAGCTAGCGAGTTTGACAGGGACAAGGATTCCACCTCAACAACCAAGGAAGAAGAATATCTCGAAACTGATTACCAAAACTGTGAGTAAAGAAATGGCCACCTTTATAGTAATATAGCTGGACCAGGGAAACCTGTAAAGCCTGCTGGTCTGTCTGGAAAAATATTAACAGATATGTTCCAGCAGGATCAAAATAATCTTCAAACCATTCACTCCGAGCCCAGAAAACTAGATGTATCCGAACGTTGTCAAAATAGGGTCTGGCTACAAGCAGTAGACTTACAAGACACCACATATCTTCCCTCTTGCTGTGAAAAATCAATATTATTCATGCACATAAATATTAGATCTCTGAAATATAAAGCTGATGAACTTGGTGTTGTATTGAATGGAAACAATTGAATAGTATTATGTATTAATGAACACTGGTTAAAAGAAGAAGAGATAAAACTGTATGTACCACCATGTTTTAATTTAATTGCAAGTTACTGCAGACCCAATGAAGGTTATGGGGGTTCCTCAATATATATAAGTGACAACCTAGGGTTAAGATATACTGTTCTTTATGTTAGGGATATATGTGTTAAAGGCATTCTTGAAGTGGCTGTCATGCTACTACCAACATTAAAACTCACAGTTATTTCAATATACCATTCTCCTGATAGTGATGCTGACCAATTTGTAGAGTGTTTAGATAAACTTATTCACCGTACAAAAAATTATACCAAATGCAAGACAGTAATTTTAGGAGATTTAAATTTTGATGTAAGGAAAAAAATACTAATTTGCTTAAGATGCTAAGATCCCATAATCTCTTATGTGCAAATTATAGTCCAACAAGACAACTTTCTTGTCTCGACAATTTTATCACAAATATACATAAAGATGATTTTGAATTGGGACTCCTTAATGTCGACCATCTGACAGATCACGAAGGTACATGGGTAAAACTAACAATTACTGAAACAATCAGGGATTGTGAACCATCATGGTATGTCAGGTTATTAAATGATAAAAGCATAGATAGCTTCAGGGATAAGCTGAAGGCACTAAACTGGAATAATATAATATATGCTTCCAAAATGTTGAGGAGGCTTGTAGCAGGTTTGTTAGTACTCTATCTGAAATTTTCAGTACCTCCTGTCCAATGGTTACCAAACGAAACAAAACTATGGTAAGAAAGCATGGTCGAACTACTTCACATAGGTGGTTCACACCATATTTACAGAAGCTAAGATTAATGGTTTTGATATGCTATGATAAGGTAAAAAATGGTAGTGTTGACAATGCAACATTTGTTAGACTCAAGAGACACTATAGATCACAAATCAGATTAGCAAAATGTAGAGCAAATGATAACTTCATCAAAAACTCCAATAATACGAGGACTATCCACAAAGTAAATTACGTTTTGGAATTAAAAACAAATAAAGTACTGGAATTTTTTTAATTATATACAGATGAAAGCCACACTTAAATACTACTTTTCTACATAGTTGCCATTTAAATTAAGACACTTATCATAGCGATGGACGAGCTTGGAAATTCCTTCGTCATAAAATTCAGCCGCCTGCGCCTTCAACCACGTAATGACTGTCTTTTGGGACAGAAAAGGTGTGATTTTTGTGGATTTCCTGGAAAAAGGCACTACAATAAACTCTCAAAGGTCTTACCAAACTCTGCACAACCTCAGAAGAGCAATAGAAAACAAGCGCAGGGGAAAGTTGGGCTCAAAGATCTTGCTGATTCACGACAATGCCCGGGCTCAGACGGCAAATGCCACTCGTGAAGTTCTCGAATCTTTTAAGTGGGAGTTGTTTCCTCATCCGCCGTATAGTCCAGACCTGGCACCGAGCGACTTCCCCTTATTCCCAGCAATGAAGAAGTGGTTGGCTATGCAGCGTTTTGATGACGACGCACAGCTTCAAGAAGAGGTAACCACGTGGTTGAAGGCGCATGCGGCCGAATTTTACGGTGAAGGAATTTCCAAGCTCGTCCATCGCTACGATAAGTGCCTTAATTTAAATGGCAACTATGTAGAAAAGTAGTATTTAAGTGTGGCTTTCATCTGTATATAATAAAAAAAAATTTCCAATACTTTATTTATTTTTAATTCCAAAACGTAATGTACTTTGTGGATAGCCCTCGTAAGTGTAAGGCTGTGTGGAGGGTCATTAAAGCAGAATTAGGCACAGGTAGTCATAATGTAAAAGTTACAACTGATGTTAATGTCACCCCAGATGAATTTAAGCTCTTTTTTATCAATGCAGCAAACTCTAATCCCTCATCTCCTCATAAGAAGAGTTCAAAATCAAACTCACAATCTACTTACATAAACCAATTTTTACAAAACTTTGCTGATACCATGCCAACCTGTAATTGGGGACATGTGGAAATAAGAGATGTAATTAAATCATTGGCAAAGTTAAGTGACTCCAGATCAGAAGATATTTATGGCCTCTCAAATTTTGTGATTTAAAAAATAATCGACTTGATGTCATTCCCTCTCTGCACACTCATAAACTGGATATTTGACAGTGGTATTTTTCCAGAATGTATAAAGAAGACGGTAGTAATTCCATTACACAAAAAGGGTGATAAATCCTGCACTAATAATTATCGTCCAATTTCTCTGATACCTATTTTTTCAAAAATAATCGAATATTGTATACAAAAGCAAATTAACATGCATTTGTCAAAAAACAGTACAGGGTGTTACAAAAATGTACGGCCAGACTTTCAGGAAACATTCCTCACACAGAAAGAAAGAAAATATGTTATGTGGACATGTGTCCGGAAACGCTTACTTTCCATGTTAGAGCTCATTTTATTACTTCCCTTCAAATCACATTAATCATGGAATGGAAACACACAGCAACAGAATGTACCAGCGTGACTTCAAACATTTTGGTACAGGAAATGTTCAAAATGTCCTCTGTTAGCGAGGATACATGCATCCACCCTCCATCGCATGGAATCCCTGATGCGCTGATGCAGCCCTGGAGAATGGCGTATTGTATCACAGCCGTCCACAACACGAGCATGAAGAGTCTCTACATTTAGTACCGGGATTGAGTAGACAAGAGCTTTCAAATGCCCCCATAAATGAAAGTCAAGAGGGTTGAGGTCAGGAGAGCGTGGAGGCCATGGAATTGGTCCGCCTCTACCAATCCATCGGTCACCGAATCTGTTGTTGAGAAGCGTACAAACACTTTGACTGACACGTGCAGGAGCTCCATCGTGCATGAACTACATGTTGTGTCGTACTTGTAAAGGCACATGTTCTAGCAGCACAGGTAGAGTATGCCGTATGAAATCATGATAACGTGCTCCATTGAGCGTAGGTGGAAGAACATTGGGCCCAATCAAGACATCACCAACAATGCCCGCCCAAACGTTCACAGGAAATCTGTGTTGATGACGTGATTGCACAATTGTGTGCAGATTCTCGTCAGCCCACACATGTTGATTGTGAAAATTTACAATTTGATCTCGTTGGAATGAAGCCTCATCCGTAAAGAGAACATTTGCACTGAACTGAGGATTGACACATTGTTGGATGAACCATTCGCAGAAGTGTACCCATGGAGGCCAATCAGCTGCTGATAGTGCCTGCATACGCTGTACGTGGTACGGAAACAACTGGTTCTCCCGTAGCACTCTCCATACAGTGACATGGTCAACGTTACCTTGTACAGCAGCAACTTCTCTGACTCTGACATTAGGGTTACCGTCAACTGCACGAAGAATTGCCTCTTCCATTGCTGGTGTCCTCGTCGTTCTAGGTCGTCCCCAGTCGCGAGTTATAGGCTGGAATGTTCCGTACTCCCTAAGACGCCGATCAATTGCTTCGAACATCTTCCTGTCGGGACACCTTCATTCTGGAAATCTGTCTCGATACAAACGTACCGCACCATGGCTATTGCCCCATGCTAATCCAAACATCAAATGGGCATCTGCCAACTCCGCATTTGTAAACATTGCACTGACTGCAAAACCACGTCCATGATTAACACTAACCTGTTGATGCTACGTACTGATGTGCTTGATGCTAGTACTGTAGAGCAATGAGTCACATGTCAACACAAGCACCGAAGTCAACATTACCTTCCTTCAATTGGGCCAACTGGCCGTGAATCGAGGAAGTACAGTACATACTGACGAAACTAAAATGAGCTCTAACATGGAATTTAAGCGTTTCCAGACACATGTCCACATAACATCTTTTCTTTATTTGTGTGAAAGGAATGTTTCCTGAAAGTTTTGCCGTACCTTTTTGTAACACCCTGTATACTGACTAAGTCTCAATATGGTTTTAGGGCCCAGTTATCAACAATTAATGATGTTGAAAATGTTGTTTCTGTTGTGCAATCTTCTTTTGAATCCAAATTATCTGCTGAAGCCACACTAGTGGACTTAAGCAAAGCATTTCATTCTGTAAACCACACAATACTGCTGGAAAAACTATGGTGTTATGACATTAGGGATCTGGAACACTCCCTCATTAAATCATATCTCAGTAACAGAAAGCCAACTGTAAGCTACATCGGTCAAAAGTCACAGTTACTGAATGTCACTAGAGGTGTTCCCCAAGGATCAGTGCTTGGGCCATTACTGTTTATAATATTTATAAATGACGTGCCCAGCAATATGCCATGCAAATCTGTGCTTTACACAGATGATACAACTTTCATCAATTCAGGGAAGGACATAAATAAACTGATTTTCTCAGATTATCCAATATGTGGTTCGAAGCCAATGAGTTAGCTATTAACTGTGGAAAGACTGTAAATATATCCTTCAGCTTATCCAATGCTGATATTGAGTACACTTCTACCAAACTTCTTGGCATATACTTAGATACAAAATTAAGCTGGCAGAGTCACATAGACAACATATCTTGAAAGCTTTCGCGACTTATCTATCTACTGAAAAAATTATGTACCTGTGTTTCTGAAAGCCTGCTGATTAATTCCTATTATGCATTCTTTCATTGCCATATTAGCTATGGTAGTCTTCTATGGGGTAATTCTCCATGGTCCAGGAAAATTTTTATTTGGCAGAAGAAAGTCATCAGGAGCATCTCTGGGATTACCAAAAATAACATATCATGTAGGTCATACTTCAAAGAATTACAGATAATGACAGTCCCTTCTCTTTGTATATAAGCTGGCTTTTGTGCATAAAAGAAAAGTTTAACAGTTACAACCTTAGGCAGTCTGTTCATAATCATAACACTCGTCTAACATTTAAGATAGACATATCAACAACTCAACTCACGAAAACACAAGACAGTTATGAATACATGGGAATAAGGCTTTTCAACACATTACCTGTGCAGGCACATTGTGTCTCTCTTGATATATTTAAATGTAAGACTAAAAAATGGCTGAAAGACAAAGCTTTTTAGTGTTAAAGAATTTGAAAACTCTTCAAAAATAGACCTGACTTATGAAACAACTTGCAACTCTGTTTTTACCTCTTCCTAAGCTTTTTTTGTCTCTGTATTTCCACATTTAACTGTTAAACATGTGGAAAAATCCTTATGTATGAAATGTATTCTTTTATTATGAACATTCTTTAAAATGCACACTTTAGTTATGTTGGATATCTTTATGCGTCAAATGTATTCCTTTATTATGTACGTTCTTTTAAAATGTATACTTTAGCTTTGTGTGATACCTCACAATAGTTATATTTCTTAATATGTAAATTGTACATTACTCATGATGACATCGATTGCATGTAAATGCTTCAAGATGGATAAATAAATAAATAAATAATTGTGAGAGAGTAGATTCAGCCCTCCATGCCTCCTAATCTGTTGATCAACTTCTCTGTAGTACAGTCATTGGGAATCATTCAGTTCATTAACATCGTGAAGTAAGTTATGTTATGAGTAATATCTTTTGTAAAAGTACTTTGAGTCTGCAGGATTAATTCACTTTGACAAAATCATATATTCACTGTACTTTGTGTGTGTTGATAAACTCGGGACCTATTTGTGAAAGTGCACTCTAGAAATATTGCCACTGTGAAAATACTGTGTAGTCCAGTGGAAGTGTGTAGCTGTGATCAATGTTCTGTACGAAACGTTACGGACAATCTGATCTTTATATTATTTTGAGTGACAATAAATATGAAGTTGATGCTGTATTGCATACATCATTACAAAAACCTGGTATAAAACTAAATTACAGCCAGAAACCAGACAATGGTCATTCAATGATGAGCTACTGAGATCTCCCTATCACAAATGACATATGTTACAAATGGTGCCCCTATAGTGAACCAAGGTTTAGGCCAGTTAGACAAACGTGAATCATTCAATATCATCCACATTTAAAGTTGCACTTTGCAAACCATTGTGAGGTGCATGGCAGAGGGTTCACCTCATTGTACTAATTTATAGCGTCTCTTTCAGTGCCATTCACATGTGGAGCATGGAAGAATGATTGTTTGAATGCCTCTGTGCATGTAGTAATTATTCTACTCTTATACAACAATCCCTATGTGAGCAACATGTAGAGGGTTGTAGTATATTTTTTAGAATAATCCTTTAACTCTGGTTCTTGAAACTTTGTTAACAGACTTTCTTGGGACAGTTTACATTTATCTTCAAGAGTCTTTCAGCTCAGTTCCTTCAGTATCTCTGTGACACTCTTCCACAGATTAAACAGACCTGTGACTATTTGTGCTGCCCTTCTCTGTATATGTTCAATACCCCCTGTTAGTGCTATCTGGTATCGGTCCCACACACTTGAGCAGTATTCTAGAACCAGTTGCATGAATAATTTGTAAGCAATCTCTTTTGTAGACTGGTTGCACTTCTCCAGAATTCTACCAACAAACCAAAGTTACCATCTTCTTCACATATGACTAAATGTATATGATCATTCCATTTCATGTCCCTACAACCCTAGAAAGTGTTAGATATTTGTATGAGTTTTCTGATTCCAACAGTGACTCATTGATATTATAGTCATAGGATGCTACTTTCTTTCTTTCTTTCTTTCTTTTCAGTTTTAAAATACACATTGCTCCATGGGGTCATGGGTTTTGCGGAAGCATTTTATACATTGGAGCATTTTCAGTCTTTCCTTTTTCTCATTTGTTTGAAATTAACAAGGATGTTTGCATAAGTTACAACTCATAAATTTGAAATCCCAGAAAGAAGGTCGTCCTATCAATTTTACTTTAAAGTTGAAAAGTATGAGGGGGAGCATTGTTTTGAAGATAAATACTTTCTTAAAAAATGGAACTTTCTGTCAGTTAATTTGTTTGAAACATAGCACAGGTTACACAAATCATGAAGTTTGTTTAGAATGTTCCCCACTACAATTATTATTCATTGTCTAAACAAAGCCATTTTTATGTAATGAGAAACATCTTACTTACAAAATGTAAGCAATATTTTATACAATCTTTTGAGTATCGAGATGTTTACCTCCACACTAAAGCTGACACTTGCCTGTTATCTCTTCTTCTTCATTAGTTGGTGCCTCTGTAATGTGACATTGCTATGCTTCTGTCCTCTCTTAAATTTCTGTAAGTTCATCTGCATATTACTGTTTGCTCATTGTAATCCTTCTTTTCCTTTCTTCTTATTGTTCTGACAAAATCCCAATCCTGTCCTCTTTTATATTTTTCTCACTTGTCTTCGCTTGTTTATGCACCAAAGTAGTGCTCATTAAAAATGAAGGCACATAACCTGTTGTTGTATTTAAGGCTTTTGAAGACAATAACTACTGGGTGTTGTGTGATGTCCTTAGGTTAGTTAGGTTTAAGTAGTTCCAAGTTCTAGGGGACTGATGACCATAGATGTTAAGTCCCATAGTGCTCAGAGCCATTTGAACCATTTTTAAGACAATAACTAAATAGAGAATGAGAGAAATAAACAAAATAATTCAAATGGTCTTGAATGTTTATGATAGTTGAATAGGCTTTTTAAATCCTTAAGCCCACTGTCTTTAAAATTAAGCTTCTGATACTTCTGAAATGTGACTTACTTAGACTCAGTTCTTCCAATACTTAGTACCATATCAGGCAACAAGTTTCCTTCTGAGAACTTTATCAGCTACTCTGATCAGCTACCAAGTATTTTGTTTCCTCTCACTTTATATCCATGCATTGAAAAGCCTCTGCAAAAGTTCATTTCCAGGTGTTATGTGGATTGCATTTGTGTGAAGACTCCAGAAGTTTTTGCAGACATGCTGCTGATGTCAACATGTATGTCCCATTATTACAGATAACGGAGCCAAGATATAGAAATTTGTCAACCTCTTGTGATTCTTTCCATTGCACTATAATTTGAGTAGCTACTTTTCCACTTATTGTGCACATTGTGTTTTCTTATAACCTACAGAACTAGTAATTTCATCCAGCTCGGTAGTCACTAACTGTAAACTGTATGGTGTTTCAGCTGGAAGAAAAATGTCGTGAGCAAAACCAAGACCCATAAAACTTGATGCTCATTCAAAAGCATGCTTATTTTGGAGCTGGCCATATTTTTTTCTGACTATAAAATGTATAACTAATATGAGAAGGAATAGTGACAAAATGCATCCTTGTCTGACACTTCTCAGAATTCTAAAAGATGAGGTGTTCACACCTTCTATTTTTACACAGCAACCGGAGTCTAGATTCCTGTTTCTGAAAACATCAGTGAGATGTTCAGGAAGTTCACATAAGCAAACAGTATTCCACAATGATTCTTGGTATATATGGTCAGAAACTTGTTTAAAAACAACAAAGTTTATGTGCATGAATAGTCGAATTCCATCATTGTTCTATTATGTTTTCCTGAACAAGCATTTGTTCAGGGCAGAATATCCCACTTCAAAAGGTACCCTTTTTAGAAAAATCAAGCAAAAGACGTTGCTTGGTGTTTTAACTGGACAAGGCTTGGGACCCGGTTATATTTTTAATTTGTTCTGAGGGAAAAACATTTTATTCATAATGATATGTGTGGCCACACCTGACATTTGTTTTTTAAAAAAATGGCTCTGAGCACTATGGGACTCAACTGCTCAGGTCATTAGTCCCCTAGAACTTAGAACTAGTTAAACCTAACTAACCTAAGGACATCACAAACATCCATGCCCGAGGCAGGATTCGAACCTGCGACCGTAGCGGTCTTGCGGTTCCAGACTGCAGCGCCTTTAACCGCACGGCCACTTCGGCCGGCATTTGTTTTTAGCAACACGAGCATGCATTCCAACAGACGGTGGACATGCTGTTTCACCTTTATGCAGGTGCGTGTGTGCCACAGATGGAACAATATTTTCAGAGGGCACTGATTTTGATAAGGATGCTCCTGTGTGGCAGACACCAATGAGTATGTATCTCTGCATCAGTTTTCACTATAAAGCCGAGAGTGTGAACTAGCAGTCTCCAGTGGTGGACACTCACCTGAAGATGGCTGGATGGTTGCCAGCCAAAACATTGTGGCAAGAAGTCAACATGATCTGGCTGAAATCCTGAAACCTTATAGAATATTTAGTATTCTGGGAAAATGTCAAGAATTCCTTGGGATGTCATTGTTTATTTAGAAAGACCGCAGTAACCTCAGTTTTATTTGGGTTTCCATTTATTAAGTAATCACTCAATTTTGTTGGATCTCTCATGTCCATAATATCTTTACTCTGGAAGACTAATGCTAGGTTGCCTACATACTGGATATTCGTGGAGTCTGTGCCTTGCACGTCATGGATATACATGTTAAATTGAATGGGGGCCAAAGCTGATCACTGAGGTAAGCCATTGTTTAGAGTCTTCCATCTGCTGGCTCGTCTATTCAGGATCTTAAAGTGCCTGTCAGGGAGTATATTGTTTACTAGAAATGCCAGCTTTTGACTTGGGATGATTTCAATAAACTTTGACATCAATCCCTCCCTCCACACAGTGTCATAAGCTGCCATAAGATCCACAGAAACTGCAGCTGATTTAAGACCCCAATGAAACCTCACTTTCACAAGAGTTATCAGTGTTAAGGCCTGGTTGTAGCAGCTCCATTTCCTAAAGCCACCTTGTTCAACAGGACTGAATTGATCAATGACAGCTTGAATGTTATGTAGAAAAAGCCTTTCTACTAGCTTATATGTCACATTTTATTTTAGCCTGCTTGAAAAGCTTTGGTGTTCCCAGTTCTCAGAATCTCACTGAAAAATTCAGTGAACCACAATTTTGTTTTAAATCTGATGGCCTTAGGAAGCTGTGGATATGTGCCAACAAAGCCAGCAGATGTATTTGTGTGTTCAAGACTATGTCACGTTCCTCAGTCCAGAGATCAGATGAATAGTCTGGATATAGTTTTAGATGGGGCTTCTTTATGTACAATTCACTTTTCACAGTTTGTGTGTGTGCCTTGTCTATTTTAGTTCTCAAAATCTTATTAGTCTGGCTGCAGTAGAACTGGTATTCTCCTATGGGACTGTGCTTGATAGCCTTGGATCTGTACCAGGTTTTCTCATAAGGTTCCATGCTTTCTAACTAGAATGTGTAAAGTTGAGCCCTGCCATTGTTTCATGCCTTTTTTTCTGTTCTCATTGAGAGCTCTCAAGAAGTCATCAACTTTCGTGTATTTGCAAGATTCTTGATATTTAGCATGTAGCTCATTGCATTCTTGAGACCATCCAGGAATGTATGCTTCCTGGAATCCATGTAAAATATATTCCTGTTATGAACTTTAGTTGCACCCATAGATAATTCATAATTGGATGGAATGTGGAGGTGAGGGGGAGGGGGAATCCACTGAACAGTATTATCAAGACGTTTATGAAACAGTTCCAAGTAAGTTTACAAGTTGAAGATTCCAATGAGATTGAGGGATGGACATATCCTGTAAACTGAATCATTACACATCATTTCGATAAAAGAATCATTCCAATAATCTATGGAACATGTAACTAACTAACAGGACCTGATGGAACCAGAATTAATCATTAACAATCAAGTTTCAGACCTGGAAAGAATTATAGATCGCAGGTTCTTAATCTAATCCAGTATATAGAAGATGCATTCAAAGCATACAATATTACAGGTGCAGCTTTATTGATGTGACAGCTGCTTATGATACTGTCAGTCACAGTTTATAGGTAAAAGAGAGGGCTTACCAAAAACTATGGTTTCACCATAGTCATTGAAAAATTACTTAATGTTCTATGTGGACTTTCAGGGACAACACTGACACTGCCAAAGTAAAAAATAAATAAATAAACTGTCAGTCACAGTTTATAGGCAAAAGAGGTCTATGGGCATACCGAGAACTATGGTTTCACCATAGTCATTGAAAAATTACTTAAGGTTCTATGTGAACTTTCAGGGACAACACTGAAAAAAAGGGGGGCGGGGGGGGGGGGGGGGGGGGGGAAGGTGGTTGTTATGAAGATGTGTATTGTCCCTTGCTCTTGTTAACATCTGTGATGATCATTGTCAGTTCTAGTCTACACCAGGAGTTTTCCTTACAAATGTGACAACTCAAGTTAAGTTCACTTGAAAGATACTTTGAAAAAGGTGAAGTATCAACTACTATAATAATCAACCTCACTGTAACCAGATAAAGCATCACCTTGTGCTTTCCACCTTAAAGACAGACAGACACATCATAAACTCAGTATCTTATGGTAAGGAGTAGAATTGGATGCTCTATTATATCCAAAATTTTGTATGTCCCATTTGGTTGCACCCTGAGGTGCAACTAGCATTGCCATAACTTGAGTCTGAATGTGGAAGCCAGAAGTGACTTAGGAAGATAAACTAGCAACAAACGCATAAGACTCTTGCCCAAGAGCTTTAAGAACAATGTCATTACCAATCTCTTTGGTAATATATGCTTGCCCTGTGTGCTACAAATCTGGCCATACCAAAGAAGTTGACAAGGCACCAAATAAGATGTACAGGCTTGTTACTGGATATTTATTTCCTGCATAACTTACCAAAACCTGCTCACTAAGCCTAGCCACCCATTATATGATTAAGTTCAAACCATCCAGAGATTGAAGTCAAGACTTTATGAAAAGCAGCATCTTCTTGCAAATGATTCCATCCAAAATAAGAATGAAAATGTGGAAGAACAAACTGGAAGCAACGTTCATTGGCCTCAACCATCTGAAAATCCCCCTGCTAGCCACCAAAATAAGTGGACTATTTGGTTTACTCTCAATCACTTATGCTGTGGAATCACAAGAACCAGATGTTATCCCCAAAAATAGGGATTTCCAGTCATCACTACCAGTTGTGGAGAAGTACAAACAATGAATCACTTGATCGCCTGCCAGATCTATTCCATGTCCTGAAAAAGGAAAATTTATTTTAGGTGACTCCAACAAGTGTTCTTGATGTTACTTGCTTTTGGTCATCAATGTTGTAATCTTCTATGGCTCCTATTGCTGGACTTGTTTACTTTTGTAACTTGCATTATGAAACCTGTTTTTTAAATTAACATTATAACAACAAAGAAAAGCAAATGTAAGTTTTAATTTCTGTGTGACCAATAGTACTGTTATAAATAAAACGTGAAGTGAACTGAAATACCTCAATTAGAAGTATATCTAACTGCTATTTTTTTGTATTTCCCAGGGCTTTGTTATAGCATACACATCAGACTTTATTCCTCGACTGGTGTACAAATATGCATATTCACCAGATGGTTCCCTAAAAGGTTATGTTGATTTCAGCCTTTCAGGTAGAGTACAAGCTATTGTTGTAGTATGTAGTAACTTGATATTGTTTTTGTACTTCCATATCTAGCATATCATGTAATTATGTGCACTATTTTAATATTTCAGCATTCAATACATCTGACTATGGAGCAGGTATGGGGCCAGATACAAGTCCTGGAGATTATTATCCTGAAGTGTGCTATTACCAGGGTTTTAGAAATCCCCCTGGCCATCCACATCAATATGAGTACTCGCCAGTTTACTGGCATGTCTTTGCTGCACGCATGACTTTTGTTGTTGCATTCGAGGTAAGATTTGCAGGCAAAGTATTCATCTTTGTTAGAGAACTGTTACTGCCTAGAAGTCAGTTTCATTAAGGGAAAGTGTTGTGACATGAAGATAGAGACATAAAAACATATGTTGTCCCCTGTTCAATGATTAAATTTATTGACTGATTTTAGCATTCTATGAAGCTGAAAAACAAAATCAAGCAAAATGGCACTTGTGCACTAGATCATCTTGGTGCTGTGCCCCATAGGATGTATACTTTCCTCTGGAATGTTGTCACCCCAGAGAATATTGTAAAAGCTGTGGCAAGTTTCACCAACTCCAAAAGTAGGGACTGTTATTGGTTTTCTAACTATGTAATGAAAAGAATAATACACCTTATCTGTCAACCTCTTTCTTTCATTTTTAATATGTGTTTAGAATCTGGAGTTTTCCCAGATGCACTCAAAACTGGTAAAGTGATACCAGTCCTTTAAAAGGGAGATAAGCATCTGCCCCAAAACTATCGACCAGTTTCTATTGTCCCAATTTTCTCTAAAGTTTTTGAATATGTAATGTACAGTCAACTAATAACTATTTTTATAAGCATGATCTCCTCTCCAACAGACAGTTTGCATACCAACATGGTAAAAATACCACTACTGCTGTCACTGAAGCTGTTAACCAGGTGTTAACTGCATTCGAAAATAAGGATCTAGTATCAGTCGTACTCTGTGATCTTAGCAAAGCCTTCGACTGCATACCATCTAACACCCTACTTGCAAAACTGGAATTTTATGGCATACACAAACCATCTTTGGATGTAATCGAATCATACTTAAGTAACAGGAGACAGTTTGTATCAATTAAAAATAGATGCTCCTCACTGAAGGAAGTTCAGACTGGAGTACCTCAGGGCTCGGTCCTAGGTCCTTTTCTGTTCATCATTGCAATTATGACTTACCTTACCATGTAGGAGCAAATTCAATTGTGTGTTATGCAGATGATACAACATTGCTCAATACACACCATGAAACAACAGAACTGCATCAGGCAACACAGGAAAAACTAGAACTAGTAATGGATTGGTTTTCTTCTAATGAACTCCTGTGTAATCCTGATAAAACACAAGAACTAATTCTGGGTTTAACTACAGCTGTTGAAAGCAAATCAGTAAAATTGATAGGATTCCACATTGATTCAAAATTAAACTGGGAGGAACACATTAGCCATATCTGCAAGAGAATAGCAAGAATGTGTTATCTCATCTGGAGACTGACAGATGTAGTCACTGATGAGTATCTAAAGGTGGTATATTTTGGCCTCTTTCAGTCACACATTTCCTACGGCATATTGTTATGGGGACATTCTTGCTTTGTCAGTGAAATGCTGAAAATTCAAAAAAAAGTAATCAGAATAATGAGCAAAGCTAAGCCCAAGGAACACTGCCATCCCCTCTTTATCAAGCACATGATATTAACTGTTGTGAATCTATACATCTACACAGCACTGCTTTATGTCAAAAGCAACTTAAATGAGTTCGAGACCAGAGAGAACATACATCCCCACAACATCAGAGGCAAACTGGACTTTGACATACCAAGACACAGACTCACAAAGACTGCAAACTCACACAAAATAATGAGTTTAAAACTCTTCAATAAACTTCCAGCATCTGCTCGGTCACTGCCCAGTAATATTTCCAAACGTAAGGTTTATGACTGGTTGCTCAAACACCCATTTTATAAGATAACAGAATATTCTGAAATAATCATTGACATTAGAATATAAGAATATTCCTAAAAGAAAAGGAATTAAATTGTAAAAACTTTACTGTAAAGTTATTGTTAATTGTATATTTAATGTTCAGACCTATTCCGCTGTAAGTGGTCAATGGTGAATAAACTGAATACTGAAAGAAATGTGCACAAGAGACTATCACAAAAAGTTTCTGGCATTGCATACTGTTTCTGTTGTGAGATATGAGGTTGTATTTTGTGCAGCATCTATAAATATTTGTAGTTCTACCACTGAAACCCTACACAATATATTGATGTTGTTTGGAAGTTATTGATAATTCTTCAGTTACAGGAGATTATGAAGAGTAAAATCCTATATATTTTTAAAACTGGTAATATAAGATGTGGACATTTAAGCGTTTCTGCATCAGTCATTCACCATCTTATAACCTGAAATGGAAAAAGGTCTTCTACCATGGAGTATGTGAAATTTTCAAATGAACTGAGTTCCTGTAATGTCTTAACAATTTTACTAGCCTTGAAAATGGAAATTTGTGTCAGTTTCGAATAGCTTCTATTTCAGATTTTATTTAACATGAGACTGGTTTTCGATAATACTTATACTTGATCTGCTTTTGCTTTCTGATTATTGGTGTGTAGTAGAGTAATAAAGTAATAGATGTAGTTATTGCAGTGTTGACACACTTTTCTTGATGCAATACTTTTAAATTTCAAATGAATATTTGTTTCTAGGTACATGAGCATGTTTGCACTATTGCATAAATAATTTTTTATCTCCAGGAAAACCTTTTGCGGTCCACTTATTATTAAACTTAGTATTAAAGAAACTTTTTGAATGAGCCCCTTCTTGCAATTGCTCGATCTGATTTGAACATGAACAAAATTTGTGTGCAAAATATACATGTTACTATCAGTTACTTACTTGATTGTTTCATTATTTTCATTTAAAGTATTAACATGAACAATCTTTTGGCAATTGACAGCTTCATGTTCATCCTTCTACATAATTTGTACAATAGAAATTTCATGTCCAAGCCCTGACTCTACTTAATCCAGTTTCAGTTTTATTCTTCCCAATCTGGATTCTGTATTGGTTACCCTTTCATCTATCTTACCTATTTTTTAGCTCAACTTTTCTGTTTTTTTCTTTTCACTTATAGCCATTTCTTTGACACCTAGTTCATTTCTGACCTCAACAATCGCAGTATTCAGTTCAGTAACTATTTCAAGTTTTGTTGTTAAAATATTCTTTTTTTTTATGAAATCTTGGTTTCTGTTATCCTCAGTTCTTTTTAAATCCTCTAATTTAGTTCTGAACTTTTGGTATCTATTTCCCTAAGTTCTTTCAAAATTTTGGTATCCATGCGGGTAAATTCTTTGAAAATCTGAACATGTTTCAGAAATTTTTGTATGCCTTTGAACATTTATTGCAGTATATTTTGAAAGTGTACTGAAGTCATGCTTGCATTTTGTACTAGACCAACCTGATCTAGCCCCGTTTATTCTAGACCTGACTGATTTAGTGGTACTGTGTCTACAGATGGTTCAACTATTCATACCTCATTCTCCTCCTCTTGTTCCTGTTTAATGTCATCTACTGACACTGCTAGATACATCATGTTGAAATATTTGCACAACACTGTTAGCAAAAAAACTTACAATGTAAATGTATGTAGTCATTAGCAATATTCTGCTCACTTTCATAGTAAGCTATATGTCACTGAAATGTAAATGAACTTTAGGAACTTACTTATTTGGTGTCATGAATAAACAGATGTCCAGTGTTCAGGTTCCATATATGTTAACAAGTTTTCACAGTTGCCATGTTAACCTGCTTTCAAAGTTATCAAAAGTGATGGCAGCATCCATCATGGCTTTGGTTTACACAAAAGATCTTTTAAAATTCTTCTGCAACAGAACAGAATCTATTATTTACTGTGCATTAGAATGCTATGGTATGGCACCAATTGAAATGTGACTCACAGTTTTCATCTCAGATCTATGATGGCTATTACACAAGAAATGATATTAGTGCAACAATCTCCAAATCTCAGAGGAAAGCCATGCATTTTCAAAATATAATGCTGGTGATTTCTGTCTCATTGAGCTTGTAGGCAATTAAAGTACTTTGTTGATTACTCCAGGATCCAATTCCATATTGTGCAATTATTTTTTATAAAAGGTTCTTGTGGAATTTCAAATAAAACCTATCACTGTGTTATTCAGTGATGTAATCACTTCCATTTATTCACTGGTAGAGCAACCCCAGTTCAAGGTAACAGATTATTTCACAATGGCTGTCATAATTGCATAGTACTTGACACAAAAGAGCACATCAAAATATATATTTACTCAGCATCACAACAGAATACCAATTCTATTTTTCATGCTTCAATGCCCAAAATAGCTGGCTTACTTGTGGTACCACAGGAGTGATTATATGTTGCCCTTTAAGCAGACAATAGACAGAGAACAATATTTGCAATGAAGTGGATCAGGGTATCAGCAAATTTCGTCAACAAATTCTGTATTTATGTGGTGGCCATTATTTATCAAAATACTGTAACAGGTGTGGTAGTGAAATTGGCAGTTTTGAAATCTCCACCTGTGATACAGATTTGTTCACAGTGATATAAAAGAAATATAGCATGAATTTACAATGCTTGCAATTTAAAATACTATCTCTTGAAAATGATATCATGTAGATGGCCACCATTTTCCTTCATACACATTTTACATATTTTATGGAAGTTAGACATCATATTTTGCAGCACTAGCACCAAAATTAGATTAAATTGGATAACCGTCAGTTCATGGATGGTGTATGGTGGGCCACACCAGAAGATTTGATATTTTAAATGACCCCAAAGGAAGATATCACATGCTGAAAAGTCAGCGGATCTTGGTGACCAGGGAATGTTCCTGTTCTTGAAGAGGAGATGACCAGTAAACGTGTTCTATAGAGAAATAATGGAATGCCTTGAAGTGTGACGAAAATCATCAAACTGTTGGACTAGAAAATGGTTCAACATGTGAACATAACACCTGGCAGATTAGCCAAGACTGCTAATTTGCTGCTTCTGGACTCAGGTAGGTGTGCTGTCCCCAGATCGAATCCGCCCAGTGTGCTGGCCAGCCTGGATGTGGTTTTTAGGTGGTTTTCTACATCCCACTAGGTGAATACCATGCTGGTCCCTACGTCCCACCTCAGTTACACTGCTCGCACACATCTGAACACATTCGCACTATTTCATAGATTACACTAGTCGCAGACAGTTGGGGCACATGTTGGGGGGGGGGGGGGGGGTACAGGGTGGCAGCAGGAAGGGCATCTGGCCACCTCCCATAAACTAACCTTGCCAAATCTGATTAACCATGCCGACCTTGCGTAACCACGGTAAAAGGCACAAGGGATAGATAGATAGATGTGAACATAACACTCTGTATTTCCAATAAGAGCTTTGTCATGAATGTCTTCAAAACAATAAGTCCCTATGATTTCAAACCTTGGTGGCTGAGTAGTCAGCACGACGGAATGTCATATCTAATGGCCCGGGTTCGATTCCTGGCTGGGTCGGAGATTTTCGCCACTCAGGGACTGGGTATTGTGTTGTCCCTATCATTATAATTTCATCCCCATATTGATACGCAAGTTGCCAAAGTGGCATCAACTCAAAAGACTTGCACCAGGTGAACGGTCTACCCGACGGGAGGCCCTAGCCACACGGCATTTTTTTTATTATTCCGAACTATGATAAACCACACCACACTACCACTCTCCAACTGTGAAGTGGCATTTTATGTAGCATTGCAGTATTTTCAAGTGACCAGTATATAAAGTTTTGCTTATTAACAAATCCTGACACATAAAAATTGGCCTCATTGCTCATGATCAGAGTGTCACACAGGCTTGGATTGTTGTTCATGTGTTCCAACAGTTCCCAGAAAAAGTGTCATCTCTTTGCAATGTTGCTGTGTTCAGTTTTTGCACTATTTGAATTTTGTATGTGTGGTATTGCCATTCCTTGTCTACTATTCACCAAATATTGTGATCTGATATGTCAAATTGCAACTGCAGTCCTTCACTGCACCATCTCAACTGAACATTGATATCCAGGTTAATGGCCAATGCTTGTTTTACAGATGATTCCACTCACATTTTTTGATTCCTAACATAACATACAATCTCCAGGGTTGCCAAATTGGCCCATTTGACTGGCACACCTATTAAAATTTTTTAGTTTCTGCATTTATAGTACGGGTAGTTTGAACATACTAGTTATTTGCATTTAATAGTTCAGGTAATTTTCTCAACACACATGTACTTTAAAGATAGTTTTCCAGGGAATGTTACTTTCCCAGTGTTGTGTATTATGCTGACAGCGAAAAAACCCAAACAGAATTCTGGTGTTAGAGATATTTCAAATCAGGTGTGTTTTGAAATTTTAAATTGTGATACAATTTAAATATTACTTATTTCAATAACTCAGTAGGAATTTGGCAAGAAATGAACTGCATCCACATACTCTATTTCTGAAGCTTCCTTATGAGCTTGAAATTCTTAAGAACTTTTTGTTATGAGCAAATTTGCGAGTTATAAATTTCATTAATTAATTTTTCAATAATATCCTCTAATAATTCATGTGGCTTTTTAGTCACTTACAAACACTGTATCTGTTATCAAACTAAACTGAGTGCCACTGTTAATTAAATTGCACTGCAATCTATTGGTTTTGCGTATTTGTGAATTTCAAACATGAGTGCAATCATGGCTTGTGAGAAAACTTTGTCCTCTTTGCTACATAGGTATCATAGATGGTATGTGAAAGCTTGTTATTTCAGTTACAAGAATTATTAGTTGCCAGCTGTGTATAGAAGCTTTTAGTGGTGAACCCAGCATTGAGCACCATGTAATGCAGTGTTCAATACCATACCAATTTCCTTACTGAATCAACCAATACATGGTATACCATGTTCATAAAATTTACTCAAGGAAGAGGGGTATTTACACATGGATGTGACTGATGTACATCTTGTCACATGGCCACATTATCCATGGTATGGCTTACATATCACCACATGTTGTCTGTCTTCCACTGTAAGGTGGCAATCATAGTCACTAGTTTGTGACAAGTGAGCTTGAGTTCTGCCTCCTGCAATTGTTCATCATTCAACATTTATCATTTCTGGAAGGTTATTTATTATTTATGGAATGCTGGAATTTGACAGAACATTGTACAGGGTGGGGCAAATACAAGTGGCCCAGAAAACAATGTCTCAGGGCACCAAGAAACACAGCGGAGGAAAGGCAATACAGGAGATGTTGGGTCCTGCTCAAAAAGTTGCTGAAGGTGGAATGAAGCTGGACTGATGGAATTGCTGCAGTCTCATCCAAAATGCTCTGCTGCAGTTCTTGAAGACTAATAGAGTTGCTGTGACACACCTTAGACTTGAGGGCTCCCCACACAAAGTAATCGCACACTGACAGATCAGGTGACGTGGGTGGCCACCTAGGTCTGCAACAGATTGGCTTCCGCTAACATCTCTGACAGGTGTGAAAATCATGTAAATGTATTCTAAGGTTTTGGCTCCTGTATGGGCGTGTGCAGTTGTTCCATCTTGTTGGAAGTAAATGTAGGTCTTTTACTCCTCTGTTTTATGCATACATCCATGTCCAATCATATCCGCTTGTCTGAGCCCCTTTTGTTTGCCCCAGCCTATACTTGTATGTATGTATAAATAGGAGCATTCCCTGCAGAGGCAATTCAGCTCCATGTGTACTCAATACACCAGTCAGTGTGAAGCGTTAGTTCTCATTGGTGACCATGCTGTCATAATTGATACTTGATTCTGGATTGCACATGATATACTGCAGTTTGATGGAGGCATTGGGTATCTCAGGCATTGACATCACCATGACTCCAACAAGGCTATGCAGAAACAATCTCTTCACAAACAGGAATCTCAGTACAAATAGTAAATTTCTCCTACAGTCTATATTATCAAGATACCTATGGACACATAAGCATTGGTGAGTCAGAGACACAACAGGCATTCAGCAGTATTTTCAGGAAATACTGACCAGGAACTAATGAAATTGCTAAAGGGATTAGGGCATGACATGGACACTAAATTCAAGGAGTGGTTTGAGAATGGGGGAAAGCTGAGACACGGGAACAAATTTTAAGTAGCAATTAAGAAAACATTTGGCAACTACTAGCAGCAAATCCACAAAACAGAAGAACAACTGAAGAGCAGAGGGAAATTACACTGTCATATGTACTGAATGTTTTGGTGATGTGTCATACAGTAAATCTTAAAATGATGGAAGCTGACAGTGTTTTACTCTCAGTGAAGAGCATGACAAAGGCTAGCTGTCAAGCACTTGTTTTGATGGAAGTCACCACAACAGAAGACTTCATCACTGTTGCACCTATAACACTCTCACCCTTACTAAAAAAATCCCATGATGAAACATGCTGTTGTTCATTCTGTCTTCTCTCTCTCTCTCTCTCTCTCTCTTTCTTGTATTAAACCAACCTGGTTAGCATGCTAGACTGATGAGCAATACCTGAGAATCTGTTAAACAACTAATTAAGTGCTTCCAGATTTTCATCTGAGTCTTCTTTTTATGCACAGTGTTTTAATGAACAACAAAGTTGTTTCTTCAAGTGCTGTGAGTTGTGGTATGTGTGTACTCACTGCCTGGACACCAACCAGACTGAACTACTGTAGTTCTTGCGTTACTATTTACAGCTGAGTTCAACTCATAATGCTTTCAATGTCCTTTGATGCTCTGTTATTTTTCTGAGCCCACAAGGATATTCCATGAAACATGCAGTCTCTCAGCATTTCCCCTGTGCTGGATGTGATGGCTAGCAAGATCTTAATGCTTTGAGTGCTGGACCCCAAGGGTTTCTTATTTTGAAACTACTGTCTCTGTCAGATTTTCCAACACCTTTCCTTTGATAAACTCCATAATTACACTGTTATAGAAACTTGGCATTTGCACCACAATACTCATTGTATTCCATTTCTGTGACAACTGATTTGCATCTCTCCTTGACTGTTCTAGTAACCTGGCCTGTGTAAGATATGTCACATTCACAAGGAATATGGTACACACCCAGCTGTCTGGGACCTGTATTGTCTTTAAATTTTTCTCTGCTCAGTTTCATTTCTGACCCCTTTTTGGGTATTCTCGATTCTGACTGCAACACACCCTCAACTGGACAGTGTGAGTACCTATTCCTTTAGAACACTATTCATACATGTTGTAATTCTCTCCTTGTCTGTAAGTGTATGATATGGATCAGAGAGCTCATCCTGATCAAAAGTAGGATCCAGCCCCATTGGAAGTTGGGAAAGTGCATCAGCATTGGCACAACTTGCTTTAGGGCAAAAATGTATTTCATTTTTGTATCACGGCAGAAAAAAGGCCCAATGCTGAAGGTAATGTGCTGCTTTATCAGACACTGTAGCAGAAGGATTACACATTCGAACCAAGTGCATAATGAAGTGGAACTGAGACCTATAAAAGAATACATGAAACTTTTTGAGGCTGTAGATGATGGCAAGCCCCCCCTTCTCAACATGGTAATAGCACTGCTGAGCAGAGTTGAGTGTTTCTGATGCATAAGGTATTGGACATTCGAAACCATCCTCGTAGCGATGCCAGGTGGTTGCTAGGATGGAAGCTATGCAAACAAGGAGCAGAATGTAATTTAGATTTCTAAAGTGTGAATGCACACTTGCAGGCCTGCATCCACCAAAAGAGAACATCCTTGTGGAGCAATTTGTGGAGAGGATGAGCCAATGCGGCCATACCCGGAAAGAATTTCTGAACATAAGCCATTTTCCCTAAACATTCTGAGTTCTTTCTCATTGGAATGGTGAGGCAGGGTTGTGATAGCAGTGACATGATAATGTAAAGTCTTTACACCATTCTGAGAAACCTGAAACCCTAAATATACAATGGATGCCTTAATAAAAGTCAGTGATAGACTAAGCATTAACAGAAACTCCAAAGTCATCACAAAGGCAAACCTGATCACTTGGTTTTTTAACAATCAGAAGAGGGGGCTAGACCACCCATTGGACATATCGGGTTGTATGACCCTCAGCAGTGTCCATCTGCTCAATTCTCATTTCACTTGATCATGCAAGGCCATTGGAAAAGGATGTGCATGGAAAAATTCGGCCACACCATAGGTTTCAAGAAAATGTGGGTCATAAAATTAGTGGCACTGCCCAACCCATCCAAAGAAAAAAGACAAGAACTCAAAACATACAACTCTAATTACTAGTAAGGGACCTGGTTGGAAATGAGGTGCACCATGTCTGCAATGGAAAAGCCAAAAGCATTGAAAGCATCAAAACTGAACAAACTGTTGGTACCAGCATCATGCACTACCAGAAAAATCAAGGAACAAACCGCAGATTTATACACAGTGGGATCTGTAAAAAATGGGGATAAGCTGCTTGTTGTAACTCACTAAACATTCAGTAACCAGCGCCAGAGATCCAAGTCTGTCTAAGTTTGTGAGTTTGTGAGTACTTGCACACCAGTCAGAATGAAGTGTTAGTCCTCACTGTTGATCAAAACTCATACTTGATTCTGTATTCTATATGACATAGTGTGAGTGAGGCACAGGGCATCTGGGACACTGACAGTCCTGATGGTTCCAATAAGGCTATGCAGAACCAATCCCCTCATGAGCAGGACCCTCAGTACAAACAGTACATTTCTCCTACAGTCTGTATCATCAAGGTATCTGTGGACACATAAGCATTGGTGGATCGGAGACACAACAGGTATTCAGCAGTATTTTCAGGAAATGCTGGCCAGGGATTAGTGAAATGGCTAAAGTAATTAGAGGTGACACTTGATAGAAAAACTGGGACAACATTATGTGATTTGTCAGTTTCTGCTTTTAGTTGGACACTGGATTCAAAGACTGGTTTGAGGATGAGGAAAAGCTAAGATGCTGGAATAAATTTTAGATAGCAGTTAAGAAAACATTTGTTAACCACTAGCAGCAAGTCCATAAAACCAAAGAACAATTGAAGATCAGAGCCTAATAGTTGGAAATGACACTGTCACATATACTGATTGTTTTGGTAATGTGGCATACAATAAATATGAACACAATGGAAACTGACACTGCTTTACACTCATTGAAGGGCACGGAAAAGGGCAGCTATCAAGCAATCCTTTTGAAGGAAGTTGCCACAGCAGTGGCTTCTTATAGGCGTCTCATCTTCAGCCACATCTTCATAAGGGGGAGAAGCTGACAGGTATGCTGACAGGGTAGTAGCCTGCACAGTCAAGGTTGCCTACAAATTTTTGGTAGCAACCGCTCAAGAACATATTTGAGCTCTGCTTCGATGGAAAAGAGAACTGACAAAACAACCAAATAGTCTCAGCGTACAGAAGTTAACACCATGCTCGTCACCAGTTGTGTTGTAATGCTAGATGCAGCCAATAGGGTGGCCATTAAGAACAAAAGTTTATTTATTTATCCACATTCAAGTAAACAACAAACATAGAAACAATACAATAAGCAGTAGAACACAATCTGAGAAGGAGTACCAGCTATGACATCTTTATACACACATCAAAAAAAGTTTTGCATCACCTCGGTTCTGAGAGTTCTGAAACCTGTACAGAAAATTTGAATATAGATCAACATAAAAATCATTTCTGCCCTTTTTATTGCTCACAAAAACCATGCATTTCACTTTGTACCTCCATACAGTGTGACCTTCAGAGGTGGTGGTAAAGATTGCTGTACACATCGGTACCTCTAATATCCAGTTGAACATCCTCTTGCATTGATGCATACCTGTATTTGTTGTGACATACTATCCACAAGTTCATCAAGGCACTGTTGGTCAAGGTTGTTCATCTCCTCAACGGCAATGTGGTGTAGAGCCCTCAGAGTGGTCGGTGGGTCACGTCATCCATAAACAGCCCTTTTCAATCCATCCCAGGCATGTTCGATAGGGTTAATGTCTGGAGAACATGCTGGCCACTCTAGTTGAGCGATATTGTTACCCTGAAGGAAGTCATTCATAAGATGTGCATGATTGGGGTGCGAAACATTGTCCATGAAGACGAATGCCTCACCAATATGCTGCCGATATGGTTTGCACTATCGGTCAGAGGATGGCATTCATATATCACACAGCCATTACGGCACCTTCCATGACCACCAGCAGAATATGTCGGCCACAAATAATGCCACCCCAAAACAGCAGGGAACCTCCACCTTTCTGCACTCGCTGGACAGTGTGTCTAAGGCATTCAGCTTGACTGGGTTGCCTCAAAACATGTCTCCGACGATTGTCTGGTTGATGGCATATGTGACACTCATCGGTGAAGAAAACGTGATGCCAATCCTGAGCGGTCCATTCGGCATGTTGCTGGGCCCATCTGTAACGTGCTGCATGGTGTCGTGGTTGCAAAGATGGACCTCACCATGGACATCAGGAGTGAAGTTGCGCATCATGCAGCCTATTGCTCACAGTTGAGTCATAGCATGACGTCCTGTGGCTGCACAAAAAACAATATTCAACATGGTGGCATTGCTGTCATGGTTCCTCTGAGCCATAATCTGTAGATAGCAGTCATACACTGCAGAAGTAGCCCTTGGGTGGCCTGAGCGATGCATGTCTTTGACAGTTGCTGTCTCTCTGTATCTCCTCCATAGGACAACATCACTTCGGTTCACTCCAAGACACCTGGACACTTCCCCTGTTGTGAGCCCTTCCTGGCACAAAGTAACAATGCAGACATGATCGCACCATGGTATTGACCATCTAGGCATGGTTGAACTACAGACAACACAAGCCATGTACCTGCTTCCTGGTGGAATGACTGGAACTGATTGGCTGTCAGACCCCCTCTGTCTAATAGGTGATGCTCATGCATGGTTTAGTGACATCTCTGAACAGTCAAAGGGACTGTTCTGTGACGCAATATCCACAGTCAACGTGTATCTTCAGGTGTTCTGGGAACTGGGTTGAGGCAGAATTATTTTTTTTATGTGTGTATAATGGGGAGGTGGTGCAGTGGATTTCGTGCTGTGTGCATTGGTCTTGTGATACACCACAGGCGGCCTCTCTTGGCCAGTCTGCACAGCTGTTGTTGGTGGACTATTTGACATACAGCGCACTGGCAGCCTGGTGCTGTGATCCTATCCAGGTGTTGCCTAGACAGTTACAGCAATAACACATTGAGGCACTGGTATATGGACTGCCATCTGTTACTTTTAATTTTGTTCTTTGTCTATAGTAAACTTGTTTTTGTGTTGGGGTTTACAACATTTGAGTGTGTCACCCTGATGTCTTACAAAGAGTTTAGTACTGTGGCTCAAAACAAGAAAAACTGTCTAATAAACACTGGCTCCAAAATGCATACCTTAAGGGCTGTGAGCACTTGTTCAGTAGAAGAGATGTGTTTCACAGTAGCAAAGAAGAACGAGTCATCATAGCTCTGTCTATACTGTCACCTCTCAAAAATTTGGAGAACAAAGAGCTTGCAGTAGAAAGTATTTGTTCACAGTATCTAAGATGAAGCAGTGCTCATAGATCTAAACATATGCATTTTAGAGGCCTTGTTTACAAAACTTCTTTACTTTAAGTGATTGCTCCTGTCATATTTCTGAATATTGGCCATTCCTCCTGGGATAGCCTGTATACAGGGTGGATCACCTAAAGCTTGCACTGCAAATATTGTGGAAATGGTAAGTTCTATTGAAGTGCAGATTTCAAAGAATTATTTGATACTCAGGAGCTCATATTGTTAGCCAATAAATATAATAATACTTAACAAGTGTGTTTTTGTGCAAAGATACACATTTTTAAATGGAACAATGCCTATTGACATTAACAAACTGAAAGAGGGGTAAATTAGAATATTAGTGGTGTTTGTTGCAGGATTCTAATGCAAGTCATTTACAAGATACCATATTTTAAGCAGTTTCCATGCTGACACTTTATTGTGCCATTCAACCTGTGTAGTTGCTATGTATGATGATGTTATGTTTGCTTACCGTGTGGTTGTGTGTTCCTTGAGTGCATTGCGACTTACTATTCAGTTAGTGTGTGATAATCCAAGCAGTAGGTTGCAAGTGAACAACAGGATTTACTAATGCAGAAAAAGTGGACATGCTCATTGAGTATGGAGACTGTAGGAAGACTGCAGTTCATTCTCATACAGTGTATGCAGCAAGATATCCTAATTGATGTCATCCATCTCAACAATTATTTATCAGTTTCTTCAAACAGTTATGTGAAAGTGGTAGTGCAGCATCTAGACAATGTAACAGAAGGATACAAGTGAAGGCAGAAGATGGGGAAATTAATGTTCTTGCTGCTTTTGCAGCTGATCTGCTCCCACTCAATCACATGAAGAAGTGGCATGAGTCAGGGAAGTATTCAATGCATTGTTCATTGACATACGTTCTATCCTTATCACATCTCTCTCCATGAAGATCTGCAGGGACGTGATTATGAGAATTGTGTTAACTTCTGTACAAACACATTAAGACAGGATGCTCCAGATGTGTCACATATCTCATTTAGTGATGAAGCTAAATTTACCAATCATGGTTAGATAAATGAACAAAAAACTCACTGTTGGGCTGTTGACAATTCCTGTTGGCTTAATCAAGCAGAATAGCAGCATCCATGGAGTGTAAACATGTTGCATGGGAGAATGAACCTGTTTTTCATAGGCAGAACACTAAACATGCACAAGTATTGCATTCTCCTAATAGACCATCTTCCACGGAAGTTATAAGACATTCTTCTGCAGACTAGGGGGAACATGTGGTACCAACATGATGGCTATCCAGTTCATCGTGTACAAAGTACTACAGTGTGTCTTCACGAATTGTTTTCAAATCATTGGATTGTATGCAGAAGACGTGTGTCTTAGCTGGTCATTCCCTGGATTTGATGCCTGTAGACTTTTTTCTGTAGGGAAAGCTGAAAGACGCTCTCTACAACGTCATACCAACTACACCGAGTGATATGTAATGGCGTATTACTGCAACCTGCTTGGACATCTCTGCTAATATGCTAGCATGTGTGCAGCAGTCTTTCCATACCAGAGAGGAAGAGTGTATTGCTGCTGCCGGTGGTAATTTTGAACACAACCTGTTATGGTCAGTTATCTAGTTACTGGCGAGAGTCCACATAACTAGTGTAATTACTTGTGCTCCTCTATAATGTGTTCCACAACAGGTATTACATAAGTGTTGGTGTGGGACCTTTTTAAAGTACAATATGTCATGGATGATTCACAGTAGAATCCTGCAGCAAACACCACAGACATTCTGATTTACTTCACTTTTAGTTTGTTAGTGTCAATAGGCATTGTTCCATTTTTTTAAAAGTGAATGTTTGTAAAAAAATACACTTTCTGAGTATTATTACAACCTGTTTATTAGCTCACAGTATGAGCCCCTGACCACCAATCTATCCTGTGAAAGTCACACATCAGTAGCACTTTTCATTTCTGCAATACCTATGGTGCAAGTTTTTGGTGACAATAAATAAATAAATAATAATGCACCATGAAGGAATTTTCTGAATGGGATGGAAATTGGTAGATGTTATGTATGTGGACAGACAAGCAAATGATTGCAATTTCAGAAAAATTGGATGATTAATTCAACAGAAAGAGCTTCACCTCTGACCAGCACTCTCATTTGCCAGACCATAAGGTAGGTGACAGTCAGGTTGGTATTCCACTGTTGTGTGGGATATCTCCAGACACCTCTTCAGCCTGTAATCTCATTGACTGGAGTAGAATTGCCTTCAGCGATGAGTCCACTTTGAATTGAATCCTGACGAGCAATGAAGATGTGTCTGGGACAGCGGTAGGATAGCAACCTGAGTGTTGCCTGCCATATAGCCCGGCAGCCAATAGTGATCATCTGGGGTACTAAAAACAAGAGATAGAGGGCTGGTACATGGTCCGGAATACAGGGAGACCTGTTGTGATGCTCTTATCAAAAATAAATATCTCACTGTATGCTCTTTGCACACTCTAAGAGAAGAAAAGAACACACTATGGAGGAATTATCTGAATGGGAAAGAAATTAGTAGATCATAGCAGGACCCCTTTGGTTGCCATCCCTGGCACCCTTGCAGCACAATGTTACATATCAGTGATACTCTACAACCTCTTTTGTTTTCCTTCATGGTGAGCCATCCTGGGCTTACATTTGAGCAAGGCAATGCCCACCCACCCATGGTGAGAGTTTCTATTACTTGTCTTCGTGCTTGCCATATGAACCTACCTTGGCCAGATCGCTCGCCAATCGAGAACATTTGGAGGGTTATGGGCAGGGCCCTCCAATCAGCTAAGAATTTTGATGATTTAATGCACCAATTGGAAAGGATTTGGCACAATACTCCTGGGAGGACATCCAACAAATCCATCAATCAGTGCCAAGCTGAATAACTGCTTGCATTAGAGGTAGAAGTGGACCAACATGTTATTGCCTTGCCCAGTTTGTGAAGCTCTTTCTCTTGAATAAATCATCCAGTTTTTTTTTTTCTGAAATTGTAATCATCTATTTGTCTGTACGTGTGTATCACATCTACTGACATCTGTCCCATTTGGATAGCCCCTTCATTATTTTGTTTACTTTTTTTTTTACCATGTCTCAGCCTACCAGCTCTCTTTTAACACCAGTATTCTGTTCAAGTACACACCAGTGGTACACACCTACAGCTCTATCCTATAACTTTTAAATGGAAAAATTGTGCCATAGCAATCTGTTCATAGCATATTATTATATGCAGTTTTGGACAGTTGGCTAAACAAGAACAATGCACTGCTTATTTTTATGTGTATGAAGTTAACATGGTTTTACCATCAAAAGTTACCTACTTTGAAGCCTAGTAACTGTGATTTTGTAGTACTGATGTATAGGCCTTGTTACTAAAATATTTAGTCATTTCTGATGTCCAGTGTGTTGAAAAATATGTTATATCCTCTTCATTGTTACCATGAAACAGTAGAGAGATGTTATTAGTGTAAATTATTGTATGGGAATTTTAAGGTTGTACAATAAAATTTACATATACGAGAAAAAGAAATAGCACCCCTGTACTGAGCCCTGCATTACTGTTTCAGCCATACACTGAATGTTGATTTATCTCACACTACTTTGGGAATTTATATGTGTACATTGCTTATGGCCATTTAGGTATGTTGACAGGGGCTCAAGAAATCTGTGTGTGATGTTGCACGCCTTCAGTTTCTGCAAACGAAGTGGATGGCTGACTAGACTGAAAGCCTTTTTGAGACCTAAAACATGCTTATAGCATTCTTTCTGCCATCTAGATAACTTTAGACTTTGTGTAAAAATTCTGTGACAGCTGTTGTGGTGTTGCGATCTTTTCAAGATCCATGTTGGGTTTCTGTGAGAAAGTTGTTTTGTGTGAAAAATGCACCAAACTTTTCCCAAAATGCGGAATAAGAAATCTTACTAAATGTAAGAATCAGTGATACTGGGCTGTAGTTTGATGCTCTTTTCAATTGCAGTGGTGAACATAGCTTCTTTGATGCTGCCATTGATGAGCTATGTAATTAGTTTTAACCACAACATTTGTGCATTTTTTAATTACTGTGCTGGAGATATATTTTGCTTGTCTCTTTTTCTTTTACTTTTTCAAATTTAAGGTCGTTATCTGTTACGTATCAGTGTACTGTGTTGTGTAGTGGGTCTATGTCTGCCATTGTGGTCATGGTTGGGGAGATGAAATGCTTGTTAAGAAGTTTACAAACCGTTTTTTAGCCTTTAGCTGATATTTGTGTTTGATATTCATTGCTTCCCTTTCTGTGTTTCTACATATGTTACAGTATTTCTTAAGGAGATTCCAGCAGGCACAGCTTACATTTGCTGACTGTGCTATTGATTCACTGCGGACCTGTTTCCTTTGATATAGAAGTACTGATCTGAAAACTATATTTTTCTTTGAAAATGTGCAACCCAGATGATTTTTATGGTACAGAGGGCTTCAGTATTCTGTTTGGGCATGACTAATTTAGCTGGTAATCTCAAGTGAACTCTTTTTTTTCTCCCAATTGGGAATTGTTTTTGTTTTAACTGGCCACCCAAGAGTCAAAATCCCTTAGTAGAATTGAGTACACATCATCTCATTTAATATTTCATCCTTCTTAGTGGTAGACACCTGTCTCAATTCCCTCTAGCTAGTGTATTTTTGAATGTAATTATATTTTTAGCAGTTTGGCTTCACTTCTGCTGAATTATTTTTGCATTTCTTTGAGGACTTACATTTAAGTAATCAATTTGCTGGCAATAATGATCAGAGAAGTTACTTTCTCAGGTTGGTGATTCTTCTGGAAAACCTGGAATTGTCAGGGAATTACATTTTACCTGGAGAAATCAGGGGAATCCCAGGGAATTTCATAAAATCTAAGGGAATTCCATGTTTTTACCCAGCATTAAGTTTTATAAATCACAAATTTTAAAATATTTATTATTTCAAAATGTGTTAATTATATAAATATTATTCCACATATTATCGATGTTTAAAAAATGTGGCTAAACTACTGCTAATGGTTGGTATAAATCTTATAAATCTCAGCTGAGAGGGAAACAAAAGTAATTATTGAGGCTCCCCCCCCCCCCTTCCCAATCATCATTAATTTATCAGTAGCATCTTGACACCATCTTCCTTCTCACACCCAGAATTCTTACAAATCCCCCATCCCCATCATCCCTCCCCCCGTCCCCACCTCCTTCACTCCAAGTTTGAGTAGTCATCCTGTTTCTTCATCATGTTTGCTAATTATTGCAGAGTCTGTCCAACTGGCAGTTAAATCTGTTATTTTGATGTTTGAAATTGCTACAGTTGCAAGATTATATGAGTTCAATATATTTGATAATTTTAAATTACTAATATCTGCATCAGTATTTAAATCACCCAGTATTGTGAGGTCATCTGGCCCAACTTGGCATATCTTATTGAGGCTGTTAAGAAATGATCTACTCTCCATTTCTTGGGCGATAAACACCCATGACTTCGTGTTTCAGTCGCTGCTTGTGAAGCCTTCATAATGTATCAAAGTAGCAGGTAATTCAAGTGAACTTTCTCTGCAGTACTGTTCAAGAAATAAGTTTCTTTTAACTTTAGTGTGTTGATTAACATGAAGAGCTAACCCAACCTCTTTCTAATGCCACCTACAGTAGCTACTAACTCGGTAATAGCCATCTGATTTAAAGTAACTTGTTTTATCCTGCTTTAAGCGATGATCTGTTATTGCCAGGACATGTGGATTATGTTCATCCATGAAAGCCTGAACAAGTGCAATTTATTTCCTCAGTTTTGTGTGTTTAAACACATCAGACAGAATGGTTTTTTCTACTCATTTTCACACTGTTTGTTGTAGCAGGAAGACTTATTTCCATGTAACACAGGGAAAGTTTGAGACTTCTGGATATTTCCATTAAAACATTAGTTTGTTACAAGAGGAACTTATTTCACTATGTGAGTTGTCAGTTCTGCTTAGGGCACTGATGGCTCATTCTGTATACATAAGAGAGATGATTCACCTGGCTTGGACTGTTTTTCTCTTGTGTGACACAGCTGTTGGTTCTGGTGCTGATGGCACTGTTGTTATTGATGAGACTGCTGTTTTTGGTACTAATGACATTGTTCCCACATATGGGATTATGCTATTTTCTTCCTCTCTGTTTGCAATGATTTAATTTACCTCTTTATGTATAAAATACAAGGTGTTCATAATTAAGGTTCCAGCTTCAAAACACTGTAGAAAGAGAACCACTGCTCAGAATAATATCAAATTTGGACACAGGAGGAAACTTCATGAAACAAAAAAATTTAATGGGAGTTTTGTGAATAGATGACACTGTAAGCATTGGGATATGCACACCTATGGACATCCAGCACATGGTTGTTCCTCATTTCGCATCTGAGATACTCAACATGACTATCTCCATGAAGGATCACATAGTGCTGGTAAGGTGCTTTTACAAGAACAGTGACTGTGCACCACTTGCCCTTCAGAGGTGCCAGACACTAATGGATGTGAGAAAAGGCATTGGTCTGATCTCTGCTAAGGTTCTGTAGAAAATTATTACAATATTTGAAAAGACAGGTACAGCTGCAGACAGGCACAATTAAAAGACACTTATGTAAAGCTTTCAGACACAGCCTTGATCAGTAAAAGATACACACACACACACACACACACACACACACACACACACACACACACACAATTCACATTCACAAGCAAGCACATCTCACACACACACTATCACTAGCTCCAGCATCTCGGGTCGGAATGCTGAGATGCTGGAGTTGGTCGTATGTGCATCAGGTGTGCTTGCTTGTGTGCATGAATGGTGTGTGTGTCTCATTTACTAATGAAGGCTGTGACCAAAAGATTTATGTAAGCATCTTTTAATTGTGCCTGCCTGCAACTGGATGTGTCTTCTTTATGGTAAGTAGCAATTTTTCTTTTCCTAATTGTTGATATTCCTACCTGGAGTTTCGATTGTTTGAAAAGACAGGTTTTTTTGACGTGCAATATGGTAAAGGGAGGAAAGCAGTTGATCTGACATCTGTTGAAGATGTGGCCACAGCATTGCAGGGAGGGTTGAGCAGTGGTGTGCAAACATGCAGTGCACAAGGAATTGCCCGAACAATGGATATGCCTATGAGTACAATGCATAAAATCGTGCAAAATATCCTGCATTGATATACATACAAAACCATCCATGTTCAGGAGTTGCTTCCTGCCAAACTGCTAGCAAGACAAATGTTGGTTATAGAATTTCTTGCTCACATGGAAGTGGACAATGAAGAGCCATGGAACATACTGTGGACAGACGAAGCCCATTTCCATCTCCAAGGACATGTCAGTACGCAGAATTGCAGAATATGGGAAACAGAAAATCCACACGCACATCAACCAGTATCAACTCATTCTGCAAAGCTGGCTACATGGTGCGGGTTGACAGCATCATTTATTGTAGGGCTGTATTTTTTGAGGAGGTGTGTCTTGCAGGTCTTGTTACCTGTAACATAACTGGTAAATGCTAAGGGAGGCTTTTGTGCATCAATGTCATTCCAACCATTCAACAACATGGATGTGTGGGTAGGTTCATTTTTATGCAGGATGGCACTCGTCCACACATTGCACAGCTACTGAAGTGGAAGCTGCAGAGGCACTCCAGGAGTGACAGAATTATCAGTCATCATTTATCTATAGCCTGGCCATCCAGATTACCTGGTCTTATTCTGTGTGACTTCTGGCTGTGGGGTTATCTGAAAGATGTTGTGTTCAGTGCTCCAATTATGAGTGTAGCTGAACTGAAGGCATGCATTGCACAATGCTGTCTCAGTGTGATCCCCAAGACACTCTGATTTGTTGTGGAACATGCTGTTTCTTGAATTCAGCTTGTTGTTGGAAACAACGGACAGCAAATTGAACATGTCTTAGACCAGTCTCATGACTATTAGAAACCAATTTCATTTTCCTTTATATGCAGTTCTTGTCCCAGAACAATTAAAAAGTGCTGTCATTTTGCTTTTTATGTGGTTTTTGGAAAATTAAAAATTGTATTCACTGATTACAAAAACAGGATTTATTCATCAGAATCATAGGAAATACAACACTCTAATTGTTAGTGTACCATATGGAAGTAGCATATCTTGACTTGTTTCACAATTTGAAGTTTTTATCCATGCTGAGATTTGTAGTAAATGGTATGTGTAAGAGTGACTCAAAATGATGTGTGTAATAAAAAATAAATGACCAGTGTTGATACTTATTTGAGAAATTAGAAAGAAGGTAATTTATTTTATTTTATGAAATGTATATTTTTTCTCATGAGAAATAGAGTTTTTTTGTCTTAATTTCTTCTTGTCAACAGCCACTAATGTTTTTATTTCCTCTGTCATGTACATCCCATATTTGTGCATCCATTATTTTAAAGTGTCTTTAGAGTTCGAATCTGATTATGTTTCACAAAATTTCTATTTTACGTGCCTTTTATCTTTGTACCTTCTACATAATAATAAACTGGGAATTTAAATTTGTTTGATCATGGAAGTAAACCTTCCTGCATCAGGTGTGTATAAAGTGTATACAGCAGTATATAGTAAGTAGTAATAGTTGCTATGACAACCCTGCTGTAAATTTGGCTTCATTACTGCGCAAATGGATGTCACTGGTAAAATTAAAAACATATGTCATTAACCCTTCATTCTACAAATTATCTGGTGATTGAAAATTCCTACTTAGGAAGCAGAAGCATCCATTGTAAAGCTGCCTGACAAGTAGTAACACTGTATATCTACACATGCATCTCCAGACATACTGTGCAAATCACTGTGAAGTGGATGAAGAGGATATTTCCCACTGTACCCCCTAGAAGAGGTGGACAAAAATATGCAAACACTAAAAACACAACATATTGCTGTGCTTATTATGATGTAGGAAAACAGCCTGCATTCAAAACAACTTCCAGTTATCTCAGAATTGATAAATACAGGTCATTTATAGTTCTCAAGGGAATCTTATACCATTCTTCCTGAAAAACAGTGGCAATTTCAGGTAATGATGATGGAGGTGGATAGTTATCAGACACCCTTCTCTCCAAAGTAGCACAAACGCTCAGTAATATTGGTATCTGGTGACTGTGGCGGTCAATGAAGTTGCAGCAATTCTTCCTTGTGCTCCAAAAATTCTTCCTTATACTCACAAAATCAGTCTTGTAGGATGCAAACTGTGTGAACAGGGGTGCTTCTGTCTTGGAGCACAGCATCACCATTGGTGAACAATTATTGAATCATGGGATGAACTTGATCAACCAAAATGGCTTCATAATCCTTGGAAAATAATGCAGCCTTGCAGAGTAACAATGGTGCCCATGGAATACCACACTATGGCTACCCCCATCATCACCATATCCCTGCCATGTTCACTGCTGGCAGCCAGATGTAAGCTCAGCGAGAATTTGGAAACCCGACCAAATAAATGACTTCCTTCCATTGTGCCATAGTCCAGGTTAAATGGCTTTGGATGTGTGATGTACACATAATCAACATTTATAAAATATCGAGACATCTAAAATGCTACACATGCAGATATAAAGAAACTGGTTTATACTGCTGTACTAAAATGGATGAAGTGTAATTTACCTTTTAAATCAACTCTCAGGCATTCTATTGAAATGTACACAATGGAGTATTGTGGCTTCCTTAATAACTGATTCAGCAAACAAAAAAATGTTTTTATGTAACTGACATATTGGCTGCCCATACCAGCAGTGCAGAATATTGCTGAAATAAACTAATATTCATATTTCAGCTGTTTACATGTATATGGGAAACAGTTCTCAATGTTGGTCATAAATAAGTCCAAGAAACTACACCATTTATCAACTAAAAAGGATTTTATTATTAATTAATGCAATATTGTACCTTATTATTACAGCCACTTCATCCTCTCTTTTCATTTTGGTGATACTCCATATGTGATCTATATTTGCTGGTTCAAAACTAGTTTCCTTATGAATTATGTATAATTTCTCTTCGTATTAAGTGATTTTAAGTCTCTGCTTAACTGAAGTACACTGAAGAGTCCTAAAAAGCATGTATATTATGCAATTGGATAGAGAAAAAATTCCACTCGCCAAGTGGCAGCAGGAAAACACACATATAAAGGTATTAAAATTTGCACGTTTTTGGAACCTGTGGCTGGCAGGTGGGTTGAAGGGGAAGGAAGAGGGATGAAGCAAAAGGAGAGAGTTCGGAAAAGTCACTCAGTATGCCAGGTCAAGGGCGACTTACCAGATAGGATGAGAAAGAAAGACAGTGTTGAGGGCTGCGCTGTTTGAGATTTGAAAACCTGAGAGCTTAGTGGTGCAAGATAGGATAGTATGCAATACAGAGTTCATTCCCTAAGCACCATGCACTGGATAATAAGAGCAGAAAGCCCTTATGTGTGTTCTGCTGCTGCCGCTGTGTGAGTCGATTTTTTTCTATACAGTTAAATTCTATTTTCAAAAATTGATTCTCTACCAAAGCTTGTATGATTTTCATAGTTTCTGCGTAACTTGATTTACACGTAAGATACAAAACAAATTCATCACTATAGTTACTGAATTACATTATCTTTGCTATATGTTTCAGCATATTGTGTTCATACTAACAGGACTGCTAGCTTATATCATTCCTGACACATCACGGACAGTGAGGCAGCTACAGCAAAGAGAGAGAATAGTAATAATGGAAAGGCTTGCTAGTATCTCTAGACAAGGGAGAGAAGAAAACAACACACAGTCATAGCAGCAGAAACTATTACGTGAGTGATATAAAATTTTCAGTGTTGATGTCTGACCAAATCTAAAGAAACTTAATGAAGTTATCTACAGTCTATCTGTTGTTACTTTTCAGAGCACTAAATCTTTATGATCTCTGAGTTTTGCCTCTAGGTATAATACAGATAAAAGAATATTATATTATTAATTTTATTAAGTAGTTTCAAAAAGTCTTTTGATCTCTCTTCTAAACACACAAAGAATATTTTCAGAATTAATATTTGTCTCTGCAGCAGTGTGTGCCTGTTTTGAAACTTCCTGACAGATTAAAAATGTGTGCCTGGCCACAATTCAAACTCAAAATCTAGTCTTTTCATGTGCAACTGAGCACACAGTTTTAATTTGTTAGCAAGTCCCAGAACAGCACATGCTCTGCTACAGAGTGAAAGATTCATTCTGGAAACAAAACCAAAAGCTGTGGGTAGGCTAACTGTGTGTAATATCCGTTCTTCCATGAGTGCTGATCTACTTCTACTGCTAAGGTATGCAGGAGAGCTTCATATATGACTGAGTGAATGTGGAATTGGGGATGTAGCAGATTGGAATGAGTAGATTTGCAGTTGTGGGAAAGGTACATGAACTGAGTGCTCAGAAGTGCTTGTTAAAAGAATGACGGAAATTATCTTGAGGAATACTTATTAAAAGAATGACGGAAATTATCTTGAGGAATACTTATTAAAAGAATGACTGAAATTATCTTGAGGAATACTTGCAACTGTTTCCTCTAATGAAATATAACACCAACAAGCTAATGAAGATAGATTATATCAAAAACGACTGCAGTTGGCAAGTGAAAAAGTATATATGAACACTATTTTATGTTCTTTGAGTATTAGAAATTTCTTAAATAAAAATAAAAAACTTTTATCATCATAATAAAATGATGGGGAAATGGATCTCATGTAAATTTTTGGACTATTGAACAAATATAAGTAGGGACACGCAAGCTGCTACCACATGAATTTGGAAACAGTGCAAACATGCAAAGTAATTCTATGTCATTGTAGATGATACAAATTAGGCAACTTCTAATCTTGATCAATAGAGGAATAATGTATGTGTAATAGCACCATAAACAGTGATTCACTCTGAATATTTTGAGACAAATTGCACGAAGATATTACACAGGAGGTGCATAAAGTGGACCATTTAGATTCACAATTAATTTCTCTCCTAAATATTATCCTGTAGCATTTCCGTCCTTCATTTCCCTAAATTCAAAGAGAAATGAGGTGGGGGAGTGGAGATTCAGTTGGAAGATGTGCAGTTGGTGGGAGGATATTGTTGATAAGTGGGGTAAAAATGTTATGTGAGAAAGAGGATCAGTAATAAAAAATTTCAATTAGTATTACATAAAATATTATTCATGTATGAAAATAAAGATTGAGAACTGCCAAAATGAAGAAAATAATGAACAACAGAAGAGTCTAAGAATAGAAAACAAGAAATAACAGACAACAGAGAGAAGAACACTTCATCATTGAGCTTGATTGGTGAATGTGGTGTTCTAGATCATGTTATGAAAAAAGTATTTTACGTTTTCTTTTTTTCCCAAGGATATTCGGTCGTACGGCAAGTTTATGGTTGACACTCTGGTACTGAAAGCTGAACACACTCAATTTGGTGTATCCCAAGTGACATATTCATCAGTGAGGCCAATGTTGCTAGTGATGGGATTGTTGATGATTGAGAGATTCACTTCATTTAGATTTGTATGTAGCTATAGTACTCAGCTGCTCTCAAAAATGACATTTGGGCTATTATAACAACACCAAAGAATGCTCAATAGTTTAATTGAATATGAAATGCTGTTCCAAGAGGAGGAAGAAAATTGTAAGCATGGTAAACACTATCTCAGGAATGACATCAGGAAAAATTAATTTTTTTAGCAGTTTGTTGTGTGCTGTCTATGATACAATAGTAGTCTTATAACTGTGTAGAACTTGCTGTTTAGGCATGTAATGAATGATTTGCTAAAGAAGAAATGCTGTTTTAATTATGAAGATACAAACATCTGTGGAAAAAAATAGGAAATTTGACAAAGGAGACCACAATATGATGAAGGGATGGGAAATTTAAACACAGAAAAATACAATTTCAATTTAGATTAGGCCCTCACTCTGGAGTGAGTATTCATCTGGCACCCACTCTGAAACTGTCAAGAATTTCAAGTGTAGTAGCTTCACAGGAAATGTCTTGTCTACTTAAAGGTTACTTAAATCCAACTCCATGCAATTGAAGGAAAAAATTAACTCTGTGAGAAAGGAGGCAGTTGATAGAATAAAAGTATTAACTGTAGTGACTCACTCTCTTGATTATTGTTTCAAGCATATACCTAGTAAGAGAAAATTGAGAAATGAAAAATTTATACATCCATGAATCTAAGTAAATGATATTATTGAACTTCACATTATAAAAAGAAAATTTTATAATTTTTGTGTATTTACTTATTTCATATCCCAGTGATCCATGTTGTGAATATATGACAGGATATGGAACAAGTCAGTTTTACAATCTGTTGTGGTTATTACAAAGCTATGGTATTAAGTATGTAGTACTAACCAATTTCATATTAAAGTATGTACAACATAGGTTAATGGTGTAGAAAAATACAGTATTTATATATGCTTCCAATAACAAATAAATGTGCACACAGATAAGGTTGTGGGATTGTATACGAGTATTACAGATACATGGTTATTATACGTTATGGTTCAGGAACTTATCTATGATGCTGAATGACCCTTGCGTTATGAACTGCCTTGAGTTTTTTAAGATAAGAGGGAGATAGCTCGTCATCCACTAGACACTTAATTCTGAAGAAAGGGTATTAGAAATTGTACAGCCACTGAAATGGATTCCCTTCTGTGCCATATTCAGGTTTGTATGCTAATACCGCCAGTACAGAGAAGGAGATTAGTGATCATGATGTCATTATAGCAACTATGGTTACAAAGTTAATAAATCAGTTAAGAAGGCTGGGAGAGTGTTTCTGGTAGGAAAAGCATATAAGCAGTTGTTACTCTCCCATTTTGACAGTGAACTGACATCTATTAGTTCCAGTAAGATAGACATAAAGAAATTACAAGCAAAGTTTAAACAGGTTGTAAATGTTGGTCAGGAGAACTATAAACTTAGTGAGTGGATTAAGGATGGAAAAGATCCACCATAGTGTAACAACAAAAATTTGGGAAATGATGAGGAAGCAAGGACTGTCACAGTCTCAGTACAAATGAGGAGGCACAAATCGAAACAAGCAAAGGTTAATAGAGATTCATGTGTCTGTGACAGGATATATGTATGGAGCATACAACTACTATCATATCATAGCTTAGCAAAAGATCTGGCTGAGAATCCAAGAAAATTCTGGTCATGTGTAAAATTGCTAAGTGGGCCTAAGGCTTCCATCCAGTCATTCATTGAACAGTCTGGTGTGGCAGTTGAAGATTGCAAAATGAAAGCCAATGTTTTAAATCTCACATTTAAGAAATCATTCACATAGGAGAATCATACAAATCAAACAGACTCCTGAATGGACAGTATAGCAATAAACAACCCTGGCTTAGTGAAACAACTGAAAGAGTTGAAAAAAAAAGTTACCAGGTGTGGATGTACCCCCATTTTGGTTACACAAAGAGTACTCTGTGGCATTATCCCCTAATTGGCTTGCATTTGTGATGAATCTCTTGCCCAGAGCCAAGTTCCAAGTGACTGGAAATAATCACAGGTACAGGTGCCACCTGTGTATAAGAAGGTTAAAAGAACAGACCCCAAAAATACAGACCAATACCCTTAACATTGGTTTTCTGAAGAACCCTTGAACATATTCTCAGTTCAAATATAATAATTTTTTTGTGACCAAGAAGCTTATATTTATGAAAGCAAAGCTCATGCAAAACTTAGCTTGTTCTCACAAGATAAACTGTGAACTATGGATGAAGGGCAATGGGTAGATTCCATATTTCCAGATTTCCAGAAAGCATTTGACACAGTGCCCCATTGCAGACTGTTAATGAAGATATGAGCATATGGAGTGGGGCACCAGATACATGAGTGTCTCAAAGACTTCTTAAGTAATAGAACCCATATGTTGTCTTCGATGGTGAGTGTTCATCAGAGACAAGGGTACAGTCAGGACTGCCCCAAGCAAGTGTGATAGGACCACTATTATTTCCTGTACACATAAATGATCTGGCAGGGTGTTCAGCAACTTACTGTTGTTTGCTGATGATGCTGTGGTGTATGGGAAGGTGTCAAAGTTGAGTGACTGTAGGAGGCCATAGTATGACTTAGACAATATTTCTAGTTGATGTAATGAATGGCAGTTAGTTTTAATTGTAGACAACTGTAGGTTAAAGTGGGTGAATAGGAAAAACAAACCCGTAATTTTCAGGTACTGCATTACTAGTGTTCTGCTTGACACATTCACATCATTTAAATATCTGGGCATACTGTTGCAGAACAATATGAAATGGAACAAGCATATGAGGATTGTGGTAGGGAAAGCAAGTGGTCAACTTCAGTTTATTTGGAGGATTTTGGGAGAGCATAGTTGATCTGTAAAGGAGACAACATGCAGGATGCTGGCGTAACATATTCTGGACTACTGCTTGAGCGTTGGGGATCTGTACCAGGTCGAATTAGAGGAAGCTGTTCAGAGGCAGGTTGCTAGACTTGTTACCAGTAGGTTTTAACAACACACAAGTGTTACGGAGATGCTTCAAGAACTCAGACGGGAATCCTTGGAGGAAATGTGAAATTCTTTTCAAGGAATGAAATGACAATTAAATGGACACCCTAGCTGCAAACAGGCATTGATGTACTTCATTGGGGACATGTTGAAAATGTGTGCCCCGACTGGGACTCGAACCTGGGATCTCCTGCTTACATAGCAGATGCTCTGTCGACCCACATTTCCAACATGTCCACACCACTACATTATAGTGCGCCTGATACAACAAATAGGTAAAAGGACCCAAATCTAAATTACTACATAAACGAAATTGCTGCTTCTAATAATATCACAAAGTCCATATGGCACTGAAGGTATAAACATGAAAAACAGTGGGAACATAACTATAAAGAAAAATGGGAACGAAATCAGAACACTAGAGAAGCCAGCAATATTTTAAATCAACATTGTGTTGATGTAGCGGACAAAATAATAAAACAAAATTCTCCTGTCACAAAGTGCATATAAAGTACTGCTCATGAGACAAAATGTTTGTTCCTTCTCCCAACAAATGAACTTGAATTAGTAAAAATAATACACTGGTTTAAAAACAAAAAATAGTAAAGGACTAGATGGTATCCCTATGACACTAATGAAATGCTGCTTGCACTAGGTGGGAAGCCTCTGACTTTTCTTATAAACGTAGCCGTGGAGAAGGAATATTCCTGACATGTTTAAAAAAGCATAAAGTGATCCCTATTTTCAAAGGAGGCAGGAAGGAAGATCCAGGAAATAACTGACAAATAACTATTACATTTGCTTGATATAAATTAATAGAAAATGTAATTAAAGACAGAACACTACATTTTATAGAAAAATGCAGTACTTTGAATGGTGCTGATATATGGGAGATATCCATATTGTACAGAGCTTCCACCACAGGATGGACAACGATGTGTTGACTTCACTCTCCACTTTCTTGCAAGGATCAAAGTTGATGAGGGCTGGCCCTGGATCATCCTATGGACAGATGAAGCTCGTTTTTCTCTGACAGCTGAGCTGAACACACACATAGCCGAGTATGGGGCTCTTAACCTCCAGTCACCATGCATGAAGTTCCTCTGTGTGGTGAATGTGCCACTGTGTGGTGTAGCTTCACAGCTATGTTCAGCGTTGGCCCATTCTTTTATGAACAAGTTGGCACTCAAGGACCAAAGGCATGCAATGTGACTGGCCAGGGTTACTACAACATGCTTCGCCAGCATGTCATACCCACCCTACAGGAGGGAGATGCATTGAGCTCAACAGTTTTCATGCAAGATGGGGCCCCACCACACATTGCTCATGAAGTTCAATGCTTCTCCAAAACACATTTGGAAATGATCGAATTATCAGCCGATCATTTCCAAATGCTTGGTCGGCATGGTCACCTCATCTCTCTCCCTGTGATTTATGGTTGTGGGCTACCTGAAGGACAGGATATACCAGGGGAACATACACAAATGTAGATCTGAAGTGCAGCGTATCAAGAGAGGTAGCCAGGCATACCTAAGGACATGCTCTGTTCTGCTGTCAAGAATGCAATCCTGCTCTTTCAGGCTATTATGGACACTGATCAGCACCATATTGACCCCTTTTGTAGCAGCTTGGTATGATGTTCCATAGCAGCACATTGAAAGTGTTTCAATTGAGGTGATTCTGCATTATTTCTCTTCACCATGTCCTTGATATTAATGCTACCAAGTTTGGTACTTTTACGGTAATTAGTTTCCATGTTACAACATGTTAAATAGGGAAAGAATAATTATAACCACCAGGTATATGAAACAGTTATTTATGTAAAAAGTAACCATGCTGCATTGTTAAACAGAGGTATCCATAACTATAACACAAGAAATAAAAATGATTATCATATTGAATGAAACTGGCTCAAATTAACTTACAAACAGCCTTTAAAAGCAGGATTTCTTCTATAAAACTATTTGCCTAAAAGATAATACAAATACGTCTGTTTTCAAAAATAAATGTCACTTGATTAAAACTTGTCCATACAGTGTTACAGAATACCTTGAAGCCAAAAATTAACATAATGTTTCATATGTAACCATGCAAATATATAAAAAGTTTCAGAATGTCTAATGTGAAGTTAAACATTGATAATTATGTTGTTGTTGTTGTGGTCTTCAGTCCTGAGACTGGTTTGATGCAGCTCTACATGCTACTCTAAACTGTGAAAGCTTCTTCATCTCCCAGTACCTACTGCAACCTACATCCTTCTGAATCTGCTTAATGTATTCATCTCTTGGTCTCCCTCTACGATTTTTACCCTTCACGCTGCCCTCCAATACTGAATTGGTGATCCCATGATGCCTCAGAACATGTCTTACCAACTGATCCCTTCTTCTACTCAAGTTGTGCCACAAACTTCTCTTCTCCCCAATCCTATTCAAAACCTCCTCATTAGTTATGTGATACACCCATCTAATCTTCATCATTCTTCTGTAGCACCACATTTCGAAAGCTTCTATTCTCTTCCTGTCCAAACTATTTATTGTCCATGTTTCACTTCCGTACATGGCTACACTCCACACAAATACTTTCAGAAATGACTTCCTGACCCTTAAACCTATACTCGATGTTAACAAATTTCTCTTCTTCAGAAATGCTTTCCTTGCCATTGCCAGTCTACATTTTATATCCTCTCTACTTTGACCATCATCAGTTATTTTGCTCCCCAAATAGAAAAACTCCTTTACTACTTTAAGTGTCTCATTTTCTAATCTAATTCCCTCAGCATCACGTGACT